>NC_057812.1:111349339-111549994 GCF_018294505.1 Triticum aestivum
AACCCACAGCCTGCACGCCGACCATCAATTTTTTTTAATTTTTTGAGGACTGAAAACATTTTATTCACTCAAAATGTTTCCAAACACTTCTGCTTTGGTACCCCCTCTTAAACACATCGACTGTTGAGATTAAGCCATGTCTTTTCACAATAAATGGTAGGATGTTTTTTTTGAAATAAAACATCCTCTTTATTTATTAGTAATAATGGTTACATCATTTATAAGAAATTTTACAATATCGTTCATAGGTTCCTCAAACCAATCCCTTGTTTCAGAAAATTTAGCTACCCTACCAATTTCATGAGCTACTTTATTTGCCTTCCTATTACAATGTTCAAATCTAACTAACAGAAAATCACAAGCCATAAAATAGCAATCATCAAACACAGCTGCTGCCGCTCCCGCTGTATGTCCTCCATTCTTCATCGTGTCAATTACTTCCATTTATCGAAGTTAACAACAAGTCGGTTGCCTCCCGCCTTTTGTGCAAGTAATAACCCAAAATGTAGTGCCATGGCTTCTGCTGTTAAAACATCTGCACACCAATTCATCTTCCAATTCCCTCCAACAATAAATCTTCCTTTATCATCTCTAAGTACAACTCCCGCTGTGCCTCTAAGTATGTCTTGATCGAAAGAAGCATCGACATTTTATTTGTTGCCTTGGAGGATTGGACAATAACATAGTTCGTCGTTATAGCACGGGCTCCCATCAAAATTTGGTATGTATCTTGGGTCTTCCCCTGATGGACTAGCGAACGTCTTTTCCACCATAAATACCAGGCTGTTACAGCGATCAGTTAGCGAACATTCTGTATGCCCACTGTAGATAGCTCATGTTCTGGCATAAAAAGTAGAAATTCAAGTACTGCCTCTCCCGCACGATCGACCGCACAAGCTTTTTTAATGACTTCGTGCAGTCCCAGTTTCTCCCACACCTTTTTTGCCTTTTGACATAAAAATAATAAGTGTTTAGTATCTTCATGCCCGTTCGAACATGATGGGCAGGTGGGCGAAACTTTCATATGTCTATTAGCAAGTGTAACACGACACGGGAGGGTTCCATGTAAGGTACGTCGTATACGCCGAGGGCGCCGATACGTGACATTTCCACCTCCGCCATGGGCTGGCCCATTTACGCCCGTTTTACTCTTATGTTAAAAATTAAAAATACTTGTTGATTGTTATACTTCTTTTCTCTTCTTTAATAAAGCTAAAAAACGAACTGGTCTCCACTAGGCAGCATACAACATGCAGTAACTGGTTTTTAAATGCTTTTTCAGTCCTACCATCTCCCTTGGGCGGATGCCTTCACGCCGTGTCTCTGCGACGAACAGGCGCATGTACGTACAGATCAATCACCGATAGCTAGCTAGCTGCACGTTCGAAATTTCCACTGATCTAATCAGTCCAAAGCCTAATATTCGGCTAATATCAGTGGCTCAAAAATTTGCCGGCTCCAAGCCTAATACTCGGCTAATATTTCTTTCTTCGCAAATACGCAAAGCTTGCGTATCTTTTTATTAATAGAAGAAAATAGAATGACTACATGGAGTACAACACATGTACGAACACAAGATAACGTGAACAAGGTGCTTAGAGTAGAGAGAATGGGTGCAAACAACACATCAAAACCCCCTAACTTGAGAGGAGATCCTAACCTACACAACAACCAACAACCACAAACTCATCACTGTGGACGCCGCGAGTACACAAGACGACGCTTACAAGAAGGATAACGACGCCGTGGCAGTCGCCGTCCGATCCGAAGAATCAGAACTAGGGTTTTCCCTGGTGCTCGAAGAGGGGCTCAGAGGGAGGCCATGGCAACACCTTCAAGAAGGGAACGACACTCACAAAGTGTCGCCGCTACCAACATCAGCAGGCCGAGGAAAGATATCTCCCTGGCCTTGGTCTGAGCAATCCCATAGCTGCGCCGGATCAGGAACCTGGAGTTGAAGGTCAAACGTTGGTCAAAATTTGCCAGCACAAGAGGGGGCCGTGCCGGACACAATGAGCCTTGGACATGACAGGGGACGAGGCATCGAGGTGGTCGGGGTTGGAAAGGCGATAGGGCGGAGAGAGCCGATGCAGGGCCACAACGGCGACGCGGACACCAGGGAGCCAGAACCGGAAGGGGACGCGGATCCGAGCCACCGGGGCCATGGTCGCCCGGGAAACCGGCGAGTCGAAGAGGCTGGAGGAGAAGCAACCTCCAAGGCGCCGGGCCGGCACTGCGCCGGAGGAAACACCGTCAACCCATGGACACCGGAGAACGCATGTCCAGGGTTGCCGGACCGGAGCCGCACCGGCAAAAGGCCCACCGCAAAGGCACAAGCACCCTTCGAGCGCCAGGCCGGCGCACTGCCAGGGGCAGCCGCCGTTGGGAGACACCACCAGAAATGCACCAAAAGCCACAGTCCAAAGCCATGGCCACAGATCGGGGGAGAAAGGAAGCCACGGCGCCACCAAGGGCAGCCCGACCCAACAGAGGAGCCTAGCCACCACCACCAGCCTTGGGTCCGGCGTCATCAGCAGTAGATCATGCTGACGAGCGTCAGATCTAGCGCGGGAACACGTTTGGGCGGAGGAGCCTTGCAAGCGTCAGGCGCGGGCAGCAGCCGGAGGCTGGGCGAGGACGGGGAGGCAGGGGGGCGGCGGAGACGCACCGGTGACGGGCACCGGCAGACGGGGAGGAGGGGTTGGGGACCGAAGCTAGCTGAGGGGCCCTGCCGCCACCTTCTTGGGAGCCGGCGCGACTTTGCTGGCCGCTCCTCCGGTGGCGGCGAGGTGGTGGCGGGGGTTGGGAGGTGGCGGCGCGACGCGAGTTAGGGTTCCCCCGCCGCCGCCAGGGTGGGCGACTCGGGGGAGCAGGGGTAGGGCATACTCGGCTATATCATGGTATACTTTACGCATAGAACGTAAATCTATTCAGGTTTCCTTCTGGTCCATGCATGCAAAGCCATAGTCTATTGACTCTATTCTATCTCTCACAGGGTTTCAATTAGGGAGTGTCTAGGTCTCAGTCGACTGAGACTTCGCGAAGTCTCAATCGGCTGACGTCATCGCATGCAGATTAGGCCTGTTAAGTAGCTCTGTTTCTGCTGGGTTGAAATGGCTTAGCACCTGGGCTTATTTCATTTTCCTCCTGTTTGTTTGTTTGTTACTTTGGGCTGGGCTTCTCACTTTGTTTGTCGCGTTGAGGCTGGACCAACAAGCTGCTACTGTTGTATGGGCTTTCTGCTGGGTTTTTGTTGTTTGTCAGGCCTGTTGTACCTGTGTCCCCATCCCTGGACGCACCAAAAACAAACCCATAAAGCCCATGTATAGCTAAAAGACAGGAAAACTTTTGCTCCTCTGTCAAAACCCTGAACCCTCACCCTCCCACCCTGAGAGAACACGCCAGTCCTTGCCCCTCCCACCTTTCCCTTCCTTCCTCCCCGTCCCTGCCTCCCCTACCCAACCCTAGTGTAGGTGGCGGCTGTTCTTGGACATGAAAGAAGCAGATGATGAAGATAAGAACAGGGACAAAGGGAAACAAACTCACCAGGGTGAGTTTGTGCGTCCATGGATCCATCTGCAGCTCCTTTCTTTTTCAATTTTCCTGATCTTGTTCCCTTTCTTCTTTTTGGATCTGAAAACCTTCTGATTTCTTCTTCTACCTTTGTTTTTCTGCAGCAATCTTGGAGCAGTATGGAAAATTCCTGATGGGCACGCAGGTTTGTCTCTGAGATAACTTCATGGGAGGAAAAGTCCATCTTTGTCTCACATGTTGTTCAAAGTTTCTCTGAAGAAAAAAATGAAGAAGAAAATTGTAGTATATTAGAAGCATGTAGTATATTAGATGCATGTAGTATTTTAGAAGCATGGGTATTCAGTGGTTTGATGACATAAAGGATAATAATTTCCATGCTGCTATTTTTGTGTATGTCGAACACACATACAGTTCAGGATAGAGAAGTTTGTGGACAGAGAAAAGGTTGTATGCTTGTTTTGGATAGAGAAGTTGAAAATTTGCTATTGTTGTTGACACTTTTTGAATATGATAAACTAATGAACATGGTTCTTTGCATGAGACAAAAAAAACATATGTCATGGAAATTGATGCTATACAGCTCCCTACAGAAACATGTATATGAGCTGTTTTGATTTTCATGTTTTAGGGCAAAAAAAACAGAATTACCTAGGTGTAAAAATTCAGCAAATTCTTATAGATGCCCCTCCCCTGAACAAGTAGTGTCCCATGATTACCCCAGTACAAATACAGTGAAAACTGAACTTTTTTCAAGATCTGCTACAGTGGGTTGTATAAGAAGAAGCATATAAAAGCATACATGCCCCTGCCCCCTCTGGATCTATACAGAAAGATGGAAATGTGCAGTATATGTAACATCTTGTTTGCTAACTACAGAAGATAGAAAATGTATACCTCACAATTAATGATTCTCTCTTCATTTTGTAGGTGCCGGGTGAAACTATGGCACAAGGAACTCCAATCAGTCATGGACCAGTCCCAGTTGATCCAGTAACATCGGTTCATGTAAGGATCGATGTTTTTTTTAAAGAACAAAACCATTAGATTGTGAAAGAAAAAAATACATCATTTTTTTGGGTGGCGTCAAAAAAAGAAAAGAACTTAGAACATTACTCTCTATGTGCAGCAGCCATACGTTGGTGCCCAATATGTGCAACAGCAACAAGCTAGGACGCGACTGGCATTTCAAACATCTTCAAGTCCTTTTGCAACGCATGTATGTGCTTTCATGAAAAAACTTGTTCTTCTGCTATGTTGCAGACACTTATAACTCTGAAGAAGATAAAAAGAGAAAAGAAAGTAACTTATACTATTACCAAATTCTAACATGCAAAAAGGTGAAAATAAATGCAGGAAATGAATTTCCTTGGAAGTGGTTACATGAGCTACACACAATTGTTGATGGCTGCTGATCAAGAGGTACTACAAGTGCCTTTATATTGTTGACTTTGACATGTATAGTGGAAACAAAAAAATGTTGAAAAATGTCAACAAGTAAAATATAAACTACATAACATGTTTGTGCTCACAGGCTGGTATTGGTGGATCTCAACATTCTGGTCAACAACAAGATTCTGGTGGCAGGGGGTTTTGTGAGGTATGATTTCATTTACATATGTACATATCCGACTGCCCTTTCCCCCATGTGTGACAGAAAAAATAACAAAAAAAATGCTTACTCTTTTATTCTTGTTGTTGCTTATACGGAATGACACATACATGATAACTGAGCGGTATGGGCATTTGCAAGGACAAGATGAGGGGGGCCAGCCAACAGGGAGGCAGCAAGCGGGAAATGTAGATGTGGGGGCATAAGGTTTCCCTAGCTGGAGCTGGGATGGCAACACAGCTGAAGGGCACCAAGGTTGCAGCTACCAACCTAGATACAGAGAACAAGATAGCGATGATGGTGATTTTGACTTTGATGAAGGTGAGGATGACTTGGATGATGATTTGGATGATGAAGTTGCTGCTGGTTCAAGCCATGGACCTAGTTTCCCTGAGGACATGAGTCTTGATGGTGGTTTGGGGGATGATTCAGCAGCTGCTGGCTCCAGCCATGGTCCTAGTTTCATGGATGGCATGAGCTTCGATGATGTTTCAAACAATGGTAAACAAACAGACGCACATGGAAAAAACAAGAATGTCTGTGATTGTGATGATCAACAGGAAGGCGAGCCAGTGCAACAAGAAAATGTTGAACACCTGTCACAGGAGGACATACTCATGTTCATAGAAAGTGACAATGTTTGTGCGGCTCAGGCTCAGACTTGCAGCCAAGAAGTATGGAGCCACCATGTGCCATATGTGGGCATGGTCTTTGATTCTTGTGATGCTGCCCATGCATTCTACAATGAGTATGCAGCCATTTGTGGTTTTGCAATCAAGAAAGCAGGCAACTACCATGCAACTAAACCTGGTAGCAAGACAGTGTCCCGCTACACTTACAGGTGCAACCGCTCGGGTAAAGTTGTTGGCGAGGATGTGCTTGAAGAAAGGAAAAAACAGAGGCAGCTCAAGAAGCAAGAAAAAACAAGGATTCCCCCGCCCGAGAAGGCAAAAAGGAAGAGGAAAAACTTCATACAAATAATCGGGTGCCAGGCTAAAATGATTGCAACACTAAAAGGAGACAAATGGGTTGTCACGGTTGTTGACCTGGAGCACAACCACACCCTTAGCCCTCCAGACGAGAGCAAGTATCTTAGATCGCACAAGAAGATGACAGAGGAAGAGAAGTTGTTTATCAGGACATTTAACTCTGTACAAATGCCCACTAGGAAGATTATGGCCATTCTTTCTTACCTGCGAGGGGGTGATGCACCATACACTAAGAAATATGTTAGCAATGTGAGGACGGCAATAAACAGAGAGAATGGCAAGGGAGATATGCTGCAGGTCCTTGAGTACTTTAGGAACAAACAAAAGGAAGATCCAAATTTCTACTATGCATTGAAAGTTGCTGACGAGGACATCAACAAGGTGTTGTGCATATTCTGGGCGGATGGCTACTCGAGAAAAATGTATGAGCTGTATGGTGATTGTTTGAGTTTCGACACGACATACAAGACAAACCGATACAATATGCCATTTGCACCGTTTGTTGGCATCACTGGACATGGGCTCAACTGCTTGTTTGCTTGTGCTATAGTGCACAATGAGACGGCGGACACATTTGAATGGCTTTTCGACACATTTCTGGACTGCATGCATCGAAAAGCTCCTCTCACGGTCATTACTGACCAAGATGTGGCGATGAAGACCGCGGTTCCTGCTGTTTTCATGGGTGTTGTTCACAGGTGTTGTCTATTCCACATAATGAAAAAGGTTCGGGAAAGATGTGTGAGAACCTTTTCAACACAACCAGACTTGTATGCTAACTTCAGCGACATCATGCATAACTGCTTGACAGAGGTAGAGTTTGAGACGTTGTGGCCACCCATGACGCAGAAGTATGGAGTAGAGAATGTCAAGTACTTCAGGTACATGTGGAAGTACAGGAAGTTGTTTGTCCCAGTCTATTTCAAGAAAAGCTTCTTCCCTTTCATCCACTCGACTGCCCGGAGTGAAGGGACAAATGCCATATTCAAGGACAATGTAGGCTCAACATTCAGTGTGATTACCTTTTTGCGTGAGTATGAGCGGATATTGAAAGCAATGCAGGAGAATGAGAAGGAACAAGACTCTATTACCAGAACAACAAAGCCAACCTACTGGCTGGGCACTGAACTGGAATTGCAGGCTGTAGAGAAGTACAACAGAGCGATATTCTACAAATTTCAGAAAGTTATAAAGTTTGCAAGCCAGTTGCATGTGGAGGAGGTTGAGAAAAACACAAGGTACGAGGTGTACAAGACAAGGATGCTCGCTGAGAAAGATTTTAGAATCCGGAGATATGTTGTCATTGTTGATATGCACAAAGAGGATTTTGCTTGCATTTGTGGAAAGTTTGAAAAAGATGGCGTTGTGTGCAGCCACATACTTAGGGTATTAACACACCTCAACTTGCCGGTGCTACCTGAGAAGTACTACATTGACAGAAGGAGACCCAAGCAAAGAAAAGACATTCGAAAACTCAGGTACGGCATCCCTGAGGAGCTAACAGCAGGGGACCATCACCTTAGATACATGTTGCTGTCTAGCAGACTGAATGAAATGGCTTCGGATGCTGCGTCATCGAATGAAAAATATATGTATGTGGTCGGTGAAAGTGTGAGGATTGAGGCAAAGCTAGATGAGATGACTTTGGCAGAGGAGCAGCAAAAAATGCAAGACAAGCATGTTGATAGAGCTCCAGCCCCTACTATGGTCACACCGCACCCTGATGGGTACGGGGAAAGTCTAAAGGATCCTGATGTTATTGTTTCGAAGGGGCATCCACAAGAGTTTACAAGACATTTTTGGAGAAACTACAAGCAAAACAACAAATTGGTTGCAGCCATTGTGGTCAGCATGACCATGTTTTTGCTTCATGCACAAACAAACACATCCCCAGGTCCCAATTTCACAAGAAGACTATAGTAGGCGGGCAACCAACAGGTTTGCCTCAATCCTCGCACTTTAAAAGGACTACTACTTAAAATCTCATCACTCTGCTGCTGTCATTTGTTTGTACCTAAAAAACTAAGAAAAAAATATTGTTGTCACAGGAGTCCCTGGTGCTTCAAAGGATAGTAGTAGGAAGAATCAAACAGGAGGGGGGACAAAAGCAGGTGACAAACGGAGTGCATAGAAGGATACTACTAGTGCGCCTAGTGCCTCAAAGGGGATGTCTAGCAAAAAACAAACAGGAGGGAAGCAAAAAACAGGCGAGAAGCGGAGCGCACGAAAAGATACTACTGGTGCATCTTGAAGAAAAAAAGAGTTGAAAGTTCTTTAACAATAAGTACATTATAAGGAGAGAAGATGAAAATTGTTGCATGTTTCTCTTCCTCTTTTTTTTGCTTATGAACTGAAAACTCTGTTGCTGCACAAATGATGGGAAACAATGTGGATAAATTACCTTGTTTCTATTGGTCTTGATCTTTATGAGTGTTTCCTTGCATTATGAGAAAAATCCAAATGGGCATTGTTTCTCCTCCTTAAGTTCATAAGTTTTTGGTGCCTGTTGTATGATCTTTATTAGTAAAATGACAAAATACAGTAAAACTGAAAATTGTATGAACAAAACATGCTACCCTAGCTGGGATTCTGAAAGATGACTTCATACTTTAATATGTTTGTAAGCAAAAAATGAGTGCAGGAGTAAAATGATACAGGAAAAACTCAAACATGAGCAAAGAATTTAGGTGGATCTGAACCTAAAAATATAGAGATCTAGAAACTTAAAGATGACTGCTGTGCATTAAAATGAGTACAAAAAAGATATAAAAAGAGAGGGTGACCTTTGTGTCGTCATCTCCTTGGCCCTCTCCATCAGATGGAAAACACCAGAAAAAGTATTGATGCCACACAGGAAACATGAAAATTCATTTAAGCAAAATTTTGGAAAAAAGGTACAGACATAAACACATGAGGAAAAACACTGTTATAGTTCCTGTGTTTCACCACATTACCGAGTGAGAAAGAACAAACTAGGGGAGAAGTACCTTCAGGAGCACATGTTTCCCAACCAAACAAAAAAAAATAGAGGGGGCATATATATATCTACAACAACAAGAAGGGTCTACATTCTCTGTTCATACAAAAAATAGAAAAACATCTCGAAAATGTTTAACAATTGCTAACTATGTGTTTGATGCAGCTCCTCTTTCCTTTGATTTTGCTGATATGACTCTTGATACAACTCCTCTTATCATCTATGAGTGGTGTCTTTTAGGAGCTGTCAGCACTTTTTCATGTCTACACGGAAGGATAAGAACACAAAGGGGAAACTTAATAAAATCCTGTCACAAACATAAAGCAAAGGAATCTGAAAAAACCAGAAAAATGCATACGGGGTTAACCTATAGGCGAAACTCCTTCACACGCTTCTTCTCGTCATCCAAAGTGTTGTAGTGGCTGAACATGAGATCAACAGCATATCGGATCCTTGCATCTGGGACATCTTTTGGTGAAAAAACTATAGGGGTTGGATTCCTTGGGCACCATCCCATTAGTTTCATAGTGAAAATGCCACAATCAATACTGAAAAATACATACACACAAAAAAGGTACAGGTGTTTGTGAACAAAAATCACAAAAATGTATTAAAAAGTTACAACAAAGCAAAAGGAAGTCAGGAAAAATAAAAGCATAGATGTTTGGTTTCGTACTTGTTATCTTGTTGAGGGACTTTAGGGTAAACAGCAGGGAATGCATTGAAATCCATTGGCTGGAGCCGAGCTTCGTACCAAGTGCATATAAAGCTTGAGATCTGCCTCAAATATAAAAAATAAACATTTATGGATGCTTGCAGGAAAAACTTGCAGACAAAATATAATCACAAAAACAAAAACAGTATTTAAAACCCTTGTACTTACAATCTTCTTTTTTATGTTCATATGATATGAGCTCTTCTCATCATAGAAAGAATCTAGAAAATAAAATGTGCGACCCTTGATGTTGACGACGAACAGTAAGTAATGTTCCTCGTGTAGTGTTGGAAATTACAACTTGTGTACATCCATTTTGGAGTTGATGCAGAAAAGGGAAAATATAGATAATAAGTTAGTGTATATTGAAATAAGGAAAAAACACTAAACTAAATTATAGCTGAACTTGTGTTGTGGAAAAATGAAAAGAAGAAGTTTGACAAAAAACCTTGTCTGACATCGAAAGATTATGTGCTTTTCCAGCTCCAATGAAACTCGAATCAGTTTCTTCCTCCACCAAATTCTTGCCTCATCATTTTTCCATTTGCCCAGGAAATATTCCTTTTAAGTTGTTGAATGATGAAAATTTTGAAAGGTAGGTAAGTACGATGACAGAAAAAATAAAAACAAGGGAAATCATAAAAAACAAACAGAGAGAAAAAAGGGTGGGTTTCATTTGCTTACAGATGCAGTGTGGAAGAAATAGTGCTTGAGTGAGTTCCTAGGATGATTTTCATTAAATAGGTGCCTACAGTACACATTTATGACATAGGCCTGGACCCGGCCACCTATTTTCATCGAGTTACCCAACTGTCCAAATGTGGCAATGGTTTTGCCAATCAAAACTGTAGGTTTGCTGTACATATAGAACAAAAGGAAAACATGTCAGCTTGCAGGTTAGCTTACGTACAAAAAGTCTTTATAGTGAGTATAAGGCAAGAAAAACATTTTGCAAAAAAGAAATAGTGCATCTGAGAAAAAACTCACGATCCTTCAACATTGGCCAGGAATGTTATGTTCTCATACATCTTTCTCTCGTGTGGCATTATTGGGCCCCTTTCGCTGTAGTCGTACGGTGAGCTACGGTACCTGCTTGGTTGGACAATCCTCTTTGGTGGTGCATTTTCTTTTCCATGAAAACTGCTTGGCCTTCCTAACGAGAGTTTGTGTTGTAAAAATCATCAGTTATGTTGACCAATGTGCTGCGCTCTTGCCTAAACATGTTTTATCCATGAATTTTGAGTTGTCCTGACTATACATATGACACAAAAAGGGCAAGAAAAATAAAAATGTTAGATGCATAATTAAAAAGAATTTCAGAAAAAGAAAAGAACGATTAACAAACTGAGAGCACTAAAAAAAATAAAAAAACGGCTTCTTACAGTTTTTTCTTCCATTACTTGTACTGGATTCCTTTTGCTACCACTGGATTCTTGTTGACAACTTTCGTCCTCTGCAAATAACCTAACCTTTTTCCTATTATTGGAACCATGGAGTAGTCCCGGGGGAAACATAAAAATAGAACCAAACACACAAAAAAGTGCATATGAAAAGGATTGTTTTAGTACGAAAAAAGAATACATGCTTGTATTTGATAAGAAAACTGCTATTTCAGAACTACCTTCTTCATTTTGAGTGGGGGAGTCTCGGCTGTGTACTCGTTATTATTTTTGCATGGTGAGTAGCAAGTTTGCCTGTGATTCCACCCAGTTGACATTTAAACTTCAGGTGTTGTCTGCGCCACATAGGGTGAATAAAAAAGAAAAAAGGAAGGAAAAAGTCAACCCTGGAAATTCTTGGAGAAAAAAGCCTATTTGTGATAAACTATTACAAGACAATAAAGTTTTTTGCGAAACTGACCAAATCAACAATCTCCTCAACTGGTTTTGGGGGCTGTGGCGTCTCACACATCAAACTTCTTTGTACTTCCCTTTGGGCGCACTGAATGCTTAGCTCGTAGTTTGAACTATTGCTTCCCTGTTTCTGTGTTGCACGTCGCAAAAACCAAGTAACAAAAACACAGAGAGAGAACAAAAAAAAGTAAAAAAATAGCCTGGGTTTATAGGAAAAATTTGAACAGATGGGGGGATAATACCTTCAAGTTTGTATTCCCTTGCACACAAATGTCAACTTCTTCTGGCTGTACTTCCTTGAAGTTTTTGGCGATCTTCAACTTCGTTGCCTGTTTATGAGAAAAAGAAAAAATGTTATGTGCATTGAAAATATGGCATTTATGTTGCCAAGAGAAACCACTTGTGGATGAAAAAAAGATATTGAAAAACTAGCCTCTATCTTTTTTTGTAACACTCATCCTTCATCCATACAAGCCTCCACAATTCATGTTCTTCGATTATATTTCCACATTCATCCACATCTTCAGAGATCCTGAATGAGGGAGTGCTATCATCGGCGAAGAAATATTTTGCTCTTGCCTTGTCTAGAAAGTCGCTAATGATTTTATATCCTCTTGCAAAAACCTCATCTGTATGTGTCCCTAAAAACAAATAAAGCATTTCGGTAACACACACACACACACAAGAAAAGGAGACCTCTGATTGTGCTGGTACATTAATGTCTATGCTTCAGTTTTTATAAAATAGAGAGCATAAAAAAATAGAAGACATGCTTACCACTCTCTGGTTGCGCTTTTACATTAATGTCTATGCTCAGGTTATCCGGGCGCCCCCTAAATTTTTTCCTCTGCAGGTCCTGTTTTCAAGTAAACAAACAAAAAACAAAGAAAAAAGACACAGTTAAAACACATAGATGAAGGCAAAAAGATTGACAACTAGAGAGTGTAAGCATGTCTATGAATGCCACTGCTGACATGAAGAAAAATAAATTTTGTGTACCAATTCCTGAATTGATGTGTTTTGAAAACCAGAAAATGTTGTTTGCTTTGATTCCGTGAAAATTATTTTGGACTGAATGAGCTCTGTTGGGATGTCTTCCTTGGCACTCTCTGCTACATTTTGAACGTGGTTCTCTTTTGCTTCTCCAATAAGCATGTAGTTGAGGCTGCTGCTTTTCTCTTGTTGATTATCTAGAGTGTGGACTTCATCCTTTTCTTCACCCTGTTTTGAGGGGATTTTTTGTTAGCCTGTTGTAGGAAAAGAATGCAAACACAAAAAGCAAAAAACTATGTTAGACGAATCTTTTTGAAAATCAACTTGCATTACGAAAAAGAAAAAAAAGCACATTCTGTACCTTCAAAAGAGATTCCAAAGACTTCTTGTGCTTGATTGAACAGGGATCATGTGGTTCGCTTCTTGATTGGGCATCTATCCTCCTCCTTTTGTATTGCATCAAAATTGCTGTGGTTCAAAAATGAAAAAATGGAGTTAGGAATGTAAGTTCAAGAGAACGAGAAAAAAGAAAAGAACATTAAAAAGTTACAAAAAACCAAAAAGTTGTACCTCCATCTACATGGTTTCCTGGAGCGAAAGTTGATGCGGCTGGAACACACATTTCTGGCATGGGGTCCTTTGAGAAATGCTCTCTTTGACATTGTGCTCCGGAGTCAGACTATTTAAGGGGACATGGTTAGACGCAAAAAGAAAAAGAAAAAAATGGTGTGAGATCAGAAAAGCTATGTGTTTGTAGTGCGCACCTTCAACTTGCCTATTTCATGGACTTTAGGAGGGCTGCTACAAAACCCATTAGCTTCATTTATGCTTCCTTTTCCAGCATTTGTTTTTGATGCAGAAGAACCAGCAGACTGTTGGCTAGTTGATAGAACATTCGTTTTCCTTTGCAGCAGATGCCTTGCGTGGGGAGGAGAAAAAAAGGGGCACCAGACGGGAGGTGTGACACCTTTGTAAAAATGTTGACTTATAGACTGACTTGTAGGCACATGTTAGAAAAGGAACTACTACTGAAGGATTACAGCAAAAAAATGGTGACACACCTCCGTCATTTCCCTCTTGAAGTTCAGTTGATTGTAGTTTGACAGTGTCTCTTGAGTTGTTGGACTATTGGCTTGCATTCAATTCAGTTCCTGTTGAGCCCACTTTAACTGTATCACCTGATTCACCAGAGGCATTGGTTATGATGCGGATCGTGTCTAGCAGAAGCCCTTTAGCTTTGATGCAAGTATTTAGGTCTTCATTCTTCATATGGTTTTCGTAAGCGAGGAAGATATCCTCTTTGACCTGGTCCAAAAAAAAATACATGATGCATCACAAAAAGTGAAAACTTGTAAAAAAGGCATAGGCTGTACATATAGAAACCACATAAAAAAGAAGGGTTTGCTTCAATGAAAAAAGCACGGGGTCACAAACCTTGTCAGACAAAGAATTCTGTGCAACATTGTTTATCGCTTTCCTGAAATTTGAATTCTTAATCGTACTTGCCCACTCGTATGTTCCATCCTTGTAGCAGGTTTCTGATACTTCTTTTATCTACAAAAATGCATATAGAAATAAAAGAAGTGTAAGAAATTTAAAAATTAGAAAATGTTGCACAAAGGATGTCATGCTTTTGGATGACAAAAAGAAAAGGAGGGCGAAAGAACTTACTGTGAGACATCCATACTTTCCATCTCTTCCAATGGTCATGTCACTTAAATGCTTGACCATATCTCCCTTCAAGACACATATTCTGGGCATCAAAGATGGGATTTGAATTGAGCCAAAATCAGTAAAATCAAGACAACGGACCTGCAAAAAAACAAAAAAAGGTAAAACATTAGATTAGATGATATAGGACTACACCAACAAAGATAAAACAAACACAAAAATGGCTTAATCACATAAAAAACACATTAGATTTGAAAAAAAGTGACATACTGCTAGGTGGTATATACATCCTCCTAGAGTCATCATTGTTCGGTTCCGCTTCAGCTTTTCCTTTTGGTATTTCTTTATATACATCAACTCCCAATCGTGAACAAACCTGCACCAATTTAGTTGCTTGAGTTGCTCCACATTAACTAGAGCTCCCATATATTTGGTGCTTGGTTTAGTGTTTGATGTCGGGCAGAGGAATGTTGATAATGCCACAACCAGGAAACAACGGATGATCTGGTCGTCAGACATATCTTCGTTCATCAGCTTATTGCCAAATAATTTGATTGTTGGGACTTCTGTCAACCCAAAAAGCGCAAGAAAAGCTTGTTTGCCAGCCTCTTCTTCTTTAGTGTTTATGATTGTTTCCCCTGAAGGAATCCCCAACACAAACTCCACTGACTGAGCATTCAGTGGAATGCTCTTCTTGTTGAAAACAATTGCTTCTGCTTTTGTGTCAACATTGTCAGCGATCCACTGCACAAACCCCCTGGGTACATGACAGTCAACCAGCTCCAACAGATAGCCGAAACCACTATTCCTAACAAGCTGGACCCTGTGGTGGCTCTTACACATGAAATTGACAATCTCGGAGAAGTATGGCACGCTACACTGGCTGTAAGCTTTGGTCGCAATCTCATCAATTGTGACTTTGATTGTGTTTGGGTCAATCCTTGCTCTCTGTTGCAAAAAGAAAAAATATAGAAGGTAAGAAAAGGTGTGTGAATTTTTTTGAGCTACACAACTATAAAAAGAATGAAACCCCAACCAATGAAAAAAAGAAAAAGAGCAGTGACGTACCTTCTTTTTTCGTTGCAAAACAGCTTTCCGATGTTCTTTCCTTTGAGCACTCTTAGTCAGCTAGCAAAAGCAAAAAAAGAGAAAAAAATCATTAGGGTGGTGCAAAGAAAATAAAGAGGCAACACAAATCATTCGTTAGCTATTTTTTTAAACATCAAAAAAAGAAAATAATCATAGCCTCTCTTTCAACATGTGTTGCCTAGTTAAAAACTTCCTATATGAACTAATAACCTTGGAAAAAGAAAAAGTGTGTATTTGTATATAAAGAGTTACACACCACCGTCAGAACTTCTTCATACAGCAAATCGTCTGATGCTTCAGTGTCGGTGATCTCGACATCATAGCCTCTCTCATCTAAATCAGTATCTTCCACACACTGATGTCTCCCTTCTTCATTCCTATCACTACTAGGGTTTCCTTCTTCATCTTCAATATATGTACCTGGGTGTGGCTGTGTTCACAAAAAAATGCATATTATACATTAGTGTTGCATAGTAACATGTATCTTTTGCAAACATACTCTAGGCCAAAAAAAGATAAATAGCAAAAACAACACACATATGTTGCAGGGTAACTTCCCTTGTTTGCTAATGCTTAACGAAAAACCAAGCAGTAGACATTGCAAAAAGCATACAAAAATGGGTGATTGCATTTAACAAAAAAGAGGCAGTTAGCTAAAAAGAAAAATTTGATTTAACACAAACACAAATAAGAGAAAGATAAATGATCACTTGATTCCCTCTCAAAACTTTACTGTGCAGTTAGCTAAAAGAAGAAAATACTGCACCAAAATCATTCAAAAAAGTTATGCATCAGAGACAAGGATTATGATCTTGGAGTCTAAATTCAGATAAGGGAAAGTGAAAAACACAGCGATTATGATTGACTCGGTTAGTAGTGCAGGCTTGAGAAAGGTGCTGCTGAGTGAGATGCAGTTAGGCAAAAAAAATACTTAATAAAAGTAGCAGGTTTCTTTTTTCGTGTGTGAGGAAAAAGAAGGACAACTAGCAGGTGCTCAAAGTCACAGCCTCGTTCGCGGTGTGGACATCCGATCCCAACCACAATGCTCGTCGCGCCACGCGGAAGCACGCACGCACGCATACCCCACATTGGCTGCTGCCGCCCACCCACATGTCCCTCCGTCGCAAGTACTAGCTCAGCTCAGATTTCTGTGAGGGAATGGAGTATGGCTAGAATTGCCTAGAAACAAAACTATGTATAACACAACACTGGCCCAGCTTGGTGTAGAACACACACATTGGCTCAAAACAAAAAATCAACTATCTCAGTATGCCAAATGCCTCAGAAAAAAAATTCAAACAGGCATTGGAAAAAATACTTGGTACAAGAAGGCCAAAAATAATTGAACAAATACATCAGTGGAAACCAAGTACGACTAAAGCAACCAAAAACATGCCCAAAAAAATGGTCATATCCACAAACTCCATCCCAGAATCTATATTCACACCATATACTCCATCTTCACAAACTCCATCTCCACAAACTTCATGCCCAAAAAATGATGATGAGATTCATAACAAAATGTACAAAAAAGGGGTTAAATCAAAACAAATAAAAAAAGATGATGAGATTTCGAGTGCGTATAGTTTTAAGCTCTTGACCTAACCCTTCTTTCAAGGACGCCTTGGCTTTACTTTCGATCTCGTGTTCAATCTTCTTGCGGGCATCCATCAGACACTGCTCCATAAAAAAAGAGGCACATTAATTTAAAAAATATAGATCACAAAAGTGGATTTACACACAAAAAAGACAAAAAATGAAAATAAAAATGATCACTGGATTCCCTCTCAAAAACTTTACTGTGCCACTTAGCTAACAAAATAAGATACAGAGCCGGGATATGGTTTAGAATTGGTTAAGAGGAATTTACGCATAGGAAAATAAACCGAGCATTGTCCTCAAAGAGGAATATGGCCTAATATATACTTGATTTCTCAAAAAGAGTTGCAAGTAGCAGAAAGAGAATCACAAATAGTATCTTTTTTCGGTTTGAAACAGCGACAAAAAATTACCCAAAAAAGACACCTGCCATCTTGGAGCATGCTGCATTTCTTTCACAAAAAAATGATTTGATCCGGCTGAATGTTTTGCTTGTAAACTCAGGGCGGATGTCTGCAAGAAATTGTGCAGACCTAAAATTGTAAAAACGTTCTTAGGTGCGTACATTCTCCTAAGACGCAATCTCAACAAAATACAAAATCCCTCCCATGCTCACAAATCACTGAATGACTAGACAAAAGGGGACTAGACACAACATATTCCAGTTAGCAAATTCAGCCAGGGGACAAGACGCAAAAACATATTCCAGTTTGCGTGAATTCAGCGAGGGGACTACAAAACTGCTAAATTCTGCTATATACTAGCAGTTCTGGTGCCATCATTTACTCGTGAATCGCAGATATATCTTGTTCAAAACATAAGTACAGATAAAAACATGTTCAATTACACAAACTCTGAATTTTCAGGCAACAGAGTGCACAAACATTGTTCAAATACAGGAATCATTCGCTCCAATTCCAGTTGGCAAATTCTGCAAGGGGACTATACTTGACGCCGCATATCAAGATTGCAAAACTAAAAAACAAGTAGCAAACTGCAAAAACATGCATACATATCTGTCCATGATTCGTGTTCCCGCTCTCTAAATTGATTAGTTGCCGTTGTATCTGAGCAGCTCCCACATGTTAAGTTCAGAAAAAACACAAACAAACAGAATGCCTTCTGACAGTGAACAGAATTAGACTGACGCTCTCATAGAGCACATAATAAAATTCAGACATAGTCCTACTAAGTTCCACATCCTGTTGACCGGGCATGGCGCTGGCCGGGGTGCCGCTGGAGAACGATGGAGAAGACAACCACGCTGCCCCTGACACCCTCTCGTCGGGCAGCACCACCGGCGCCCATTTCACCTCACGGCCGACCACGCTAGTCCCCCCCCCATGCCGTTGCACGAAAACACACCAAAATCCCTCTTCTAGACTTGCAATTCCCTCACGAAATCGTGATTCTTCAACAAATTATGAATCCTATACTGCAGAAAATGGACATCCACAGCTCAATTTCGCCTCGCGTACACGCAAACGGGGGGCGATTTGTGTGGGTGGAGCGGAGAGAGTGGATAATGGGCCGTAGCTCACCTCATCAGTGAGGCGCGCGGACTCTGGAGGGGCGCCGCCGAGCATCCCGCTGCGGGCGTCGACGAGCATCTCGTCGCCGGCGACTTCCGCCCCGGAAACCTTGGATGTGACCGCCCCCGTGATGCGGCTTCCTTCCTTTCCCGTTCTCTCTATGTGTCTATGTGCCGTTGGGTGACCTCTAGAAAGAAGTAGAGCCTGGGTCCACATTCTGGAGACTTAAAGAAAAAAAGAAAAAGAAAATAGAAAACAGCAGCACACCGTGTATAGTCACTGTTATTTGTTGATTTTTTGGGCAATTATCTCTGCTTAATTAATCGATAAGACAAATCTTTTGCCTCCATTTCGAAAAAACTCCTTTCCTACACAAAAAAGTATTAAAAAAATGTGTCTGAGGATCTGGACAAGTAACTCTTCTTCCTTAATATGCTCCTTTTCTTTTTGAGAAAATGAGCTCCGCTGTTAGAATAAGATACAAAAAAAATATATTTTTCTCAAATCCTTGGGAAAACAGAAAATGCAAAAAGAAGAAAGTAAACAAATATATATGAATATTATTTTTTCATAATTCCCCTACACAGTGAGGGTAGAGCATGCTTGATTTTTGTTTGCGAGCATGGTGGAAAACGGCGGTGTTATGGTGCTCGTATGACACATAGTGAGGGTAGAGGATTCACGGGGGGAGTTGCCCCCTTCCAACCAAGCAAAAAAGTGTAGTTTGAGAAAAAAATGTTTGTAAAAGAACATGTAGTTATACTCCGGGGGACAACGTTTGCAATTGCATGACTAGTTGTTGCCCTCTCTTATTGTCACCCTCTCCGGTAAAAACAAAGTCCCCTAATTGCAACTAAGTTGGAAGACACTAAGTTCCGACCATGCTAGAAAGACATGCGGTTGCATGAGTATAGTTGGGCATGCAAACTGGGCCCCATGTCGCTCAATGCTGCCCTAGTGCGGGACATGCAACTAGGCCCCATGTCTCTTGACGTTGTTCCCTTTCGACAAAACAAATGCCCCCCTAGTTGCAACCAAGTTAGAAGACATGCAGTTGCGTGCCTAGTATGGGACATGCAACTTGCCCCCAATCTCTCTCGACGCCGCTCACTTCGACAAAACAAAAGTCCCCTCTCCCCCTAGTTGCAACCAAGCTAGAAAACATGCAATTGCATGTTTTGTGTGGGACATGCAACTGGGCTCCCCATGTCTCTTGACGCCGCCCCCCTCCGACAAAACAAAGCCCCCCTAGTTGCGACCAAAGCTAGAAGACATGCAGTTGCGTGCCTGGTGTGGGACATGCAACTGGTCCCCATGTCTCTTGACGCCGCCCCCTCCGACAAAACAGAGCCCTTCCCTAGTTGTGAACAAACTAGAAGACATGCAGTTGCGTGCCTGGTGCGGGACATGCAACTAATCCCCATGTCTCTTGACGCCGCCCCCTCTGACAAAACAAGGCCACTCCTAGTTGTGACCAAAACTAGAAGACATGCAGTTGTGTGCCTAGTGTGGGGCATGCAACTGGTCCCCATGTCTCTTGACGCCGCCCCCTCCGACAAAACAAGGTCCCTCCCAGTTGCGACCAAGCAAGAAGACATGCAGTTGCGTGCCTACTGTGGGACATGCAACTAGGGCCCCATGTCTCTTGACGCCGCCCCTCCGACAAAACAAAGCCCCCCTAGTTGCGAACAAACTAGAAGACATGCAATTGCGTACCTGGTGTGGGACATGCAACTAGGCCCGATGTCTCGACGCCGCCCCATTCGACAAAACAAAAGGTACCCTCACCCCCCAGAGTTGCAACCTAAAAACTAGAAGCCGCCCCTTCGACAAAGCACAAAAAAAATGGAAAAATTCAAAGTTGCGACCAAGCTAGAAGACATGCAGTTGTGTGTCCTAGTGTGGGAGATGCAACTCGGGCCACGTGTCTCTTCGACGCCGTGCCCTTCCGACAAGAAAAAATCCCTCTAGTTGTGACCAAGCTAGAAGACATGCAATTGCGTGCCTGGTCTGGGACATGCAACTGCCCCCCCCCATTCAACAAAAATTGGGTCTAGAAAACTAGAAGCCGCCCTCTGGCAACCAACAAAAAATGGAAGTCAAGTTGCAAACCAGATAGAACGCATGCAGTTGCGTGCCTAGTGTGGAAGATGACACTGGGGCCCCATGTATCTCGACGTCGCGCCCTTCCAACAATAAAAAATCCCTCTAGTTGCGACCAAGCTAGAAGACATGCAATTGCGTGCCTGGTCTGGGACATGCAACTGCCCCCCTCCCCCCCCCCCGTGTCTCTCGATGCCGCGCCCACCGACAAGACAAAAAGCCCTCTAGTTGCGACCAAGCTAGAAGATATGCAATTGCGTGCCTGGTCTGGGACATGCAACTGGGCCTCCCCCGTGTCTCTCGACGCCACGCCCACCGACAAAACAAAAATCCCTCTAGTTGCGACCAAGCTAGAAAGATATGCAATTGCGTGCCTGGTGTGGGACATGCAACTGGGCCCCATGTCTCTTGACGACGCCCCCTCCGACAAAACAAAGCCCCTCCTAGTTGCGAACAAACTAGAAAGACATGTAGTTGCGTGCCTGGTGTGGGACATGCAACTAGGCCCGATGTCTCGACTCCGCCCCATTCGATAAAACAAAAAGGTACCCTCACCCCCCGAGTTGCAACCTAAAAACTAGAAGCCGCCCCTCCGACAAAGCACAAAAAAATGGAAAAAAGTCAAAGTTGCGACCAAGCTAGACGTGCAGTTGTGTGTCCTAGTGTGGGAGATGCAACTAGGGCCCTTCCGACAAGAAAAAATCCCTCTAGTTGCGACCAAGCTAGAAGACATGCAGTTGCATGCCTGGTGTGGGACATGCAACTGGGCCCCCCATGTCTATTGACGCCGCCCCATTCAACAAAAAATTGGGGGACATGCCCCCCTCCCCCGAGTTGGGACCAGAAAACTAGAAGCCGCCCCTCTGGCAACCAACAAAAAATGGAAGTCAAGTTGCAACCAAGCTAGAAGACATGAAGTTGTGTTTCCTAGTGTGGGAGATGCAACTCTGGCCCCGTGTCTCTTCGACGCCGTGCCCTTCCGACAAGAAGAAATCCCTCTAGTTGCGACCAATCTAGAAGACATGTAATTGCGTGCCTAGTGTGGGAGATGCAATTGGGGTCCCATGTCTCTCGAAGCCGCGCCCTTCCGACAAGAAAAAAACGCTCTAGTTGCGACCAACTAGAAGACATGCGGTTGCGTGCCTGGTGTGGGACATGCAACTGGGCCCCATGTATCTCGACATCGCGCCCTTCCAACAAGAAAAAAATCCTCTCTAGTTGCGACCAAGCTAGAAGACATGCAATTGCGTGCCTGGTCTGGGGCATGCAACTGGGCCCCCCATGTCTCTCGACGACGCGCCCACCGACAAGACAAAAAGCCCTCTAGTTGCGACCGAGCTAGAAGACATGCAGTTGCGTACCCTCCCTCCCCCCGAGTTGGGACCAGAAAACTAGAAGCCACCCCTCCGGCAACCAACAAAAAATGGAAGTCAAGATTGCAACCCAGCTAGAAGACATGCAGTTGCGTGCCTACTGTGGGACATGCAACTGGGGCCCCATGTCTCTCGGCGCCGCGCCCTTCCGGACAAAACAAAAAGGGTATCCCCCCTCCCCCGAGACGCGACCAACAAAAATAGAAGCCGCCCTTCCGACAAAAACAACAAAATGGAAGTTGAGTTGCGACCAAGCTAGAAGACATGTAGTTGCGTGCATAGTGTGGGAGATGAAACTGGGGCCCCCATGTCTCTCGACGCTGCACCCTTCCGACAAAGAAAAATATCCCTCTAGTTGCGACCAAGCTAGAAGACATGCAGTTGCGTGTCCTAGTGTGGGAGATGCAATTCGGTCCCCATGTCTCTTCGACGCCATACCCTTCCGACAAGAAAAAATCCCTCTAGTTGTGACCAAAGCTAGAAGACATGCAATTGTGTGCCTGGTGTCTTGACGCCGCCCCATTCGACAAAACATTGGGTACTCGCCCCCCTCCCAGAGTTGGGACAAGAAAACTAGAAGCCGCCCCTCCGGCAACCAACAAAAAATGAGAGTCAAGTTGCAACCCAGCTAGAAGGCATGCAGTTGCGTGCCTAATGTGGGAGATGCAACTAGGGCCCCATGTCTCTCGACGCCGCGCCCTTCCAACAAGAAAAAATCCCTCTAGTTGCGACCAAGCTAGAAGACATGCAATTGCGTGCCTGGTCTGGGACATGCAACTGCCCCCCCCCCCCCCATGTCTCTCGACGCCGCGCCCACTGACAAGACAAAATCCCTCTAGTTGCAACCAAGCTAGAAGACATGCAGTTGCGTGCCTGGTGTGGGACATGCAACTGGGCCCCATGTCTCTTGATGCCGCCCCATTCGATAAAAACATTGGGTACCCCCCTCCCCGAGTTGGGACCAGAAAACTAGAAGCCGCCCCTCCGGCAACCAACAAAAAATGGAACTCAGGATGCAACCCAGCTAGAAGACATGCAGTTGCGTGCCTACTGTGGTACATGCAACTGGGCCCCATGTCTCTCGATGCCACCCCATTCGACAAAAACGTAGGGTAGTCGGTGTTGCGACCAAGTTAGAGAAAACATGTAGTTCCGTGCCTAGTGTGGGATATGCAAATAGGCCCCCGTGTCTCTCGACGGCTCCCGCTCCAACAAAACAAAAAGGTGCCCCCCTCCTCCCCCCGTTGCGACCAAGAAAACAAAATGTCCCCTCCCCTAGTTGCAACCAATGTAGAAAGACATGTAGTTTTACGTGCCCCCTAGTGCGGAACATGTAAATTGGGGGCCATGTCTTTTGACGCCGCCCCCTCCAACAAAACAAAGGTCTCCCACCCCCCAGTAATCATTTTAGAAAAAGACACGCAAAAGCCAAAATAGATCGCGACATGCTTAAAAAATCTATAAATGTTTCATCGTCCACATTCTCCATTCGTTTGCGTGTAAGGAGCGTGTTCCTCGACACGACAATTAAAAACACATAAGCTGGTTGGATTGCGTGGAAAAAAATTGACATGTATAGAGGAAGTCTGCTGTCTTTGAAACGAATACAGTAGCACACATTTTGACATTTAAAAAATATCATGTGCACATAAATTAAAAAGTATATGAATGTTTACTGAAAAATCAATAAAAAACTTAGGTGAACACTTGAATATAATGTAGAAAAAGGGGTTCCCATCATATATTATTCAAGCCGCATTGTTTGGTGGACACATAAGAAACGCAAAACTACACTAACAGGTTCAACATGGCATAAAAATGAAAAAATGTTCATCATACAGACTTCTACACAGAAATATATAGAATACCCAACAGATGAGTATTATAGACGCAGCTCTGCTTGTCATCAGTTGCTGTGCCTGGTGCCTAGCGAAGCTTTTTCAAGATAACCAGGACATGGACATCATCCCTCTCGCTGCTCTTGAAGCCAATAAGAACAACTGTGTTGACTTTGAGTCCTCTGCTAGCTGTGAAGTTTTTCCACTTCTTGCTGCCAAACACAATGCGGCCATCATCAGTAGTCTTGTATGAGATTTTTTTGAATCTCCGACCATCCACAGAAATACCAACAACCCCCTGTTCTTCAAACGGCGTGGCAGTAGCAACTTTCTTGGGTATTTTCTGTCAAAAAACACAAACAGACACGAAAAAATGTGAGTGTTTATATCAAAACAATCAAACTTTCTTTGGTCTTTGAATACTTTAAAAAACGGGTAAAAAAACACAATTCAGATTTTTTTGCTTGAAAACAAGAGCATACTGGAAAAAAAACTGAGCACGAATACATGTTCAAAACATTCTTGCAGATACTAAAAACTAATATATATATATATATATATATATATATATATATATATATATATATATATGCATTGTGTGTTCACATATATATGCCTGTAGCATACATATATTACCCCTCGCCCCTTCTCTTTCAAGGAATCATATTTGCATTGTGTGTTCACATATATATGCCTGTAGCATACACATACAAAAAAAAGAAAAAATGAAGACAAAGAGATACATACCATCATGCCCAAGCGAATGTCAGTCCTTGTCAGGCGGTGAACAAAAGCAAACCCGATGAAACCATCACTGAGAGGCAGCAGCCCTTGTAGCTGAGCATCCTCTATCTCATTAAGCAAAAGCCCCCTAGTGCGAACAATGCCTTCACCATCATCGCTTGAAGCTTCTCCATCCTCATTACCTGAATCTGAATCTTCAATGGGATAACCCTCTTCCATAGGCTGTTCATCTTTAGAGCCGTTGCCCACCTGGAACCACAAAATAGATGCCGTAGGTGAAGGTTCATCCAGGTGGAACACCACCATCTGACCCTTGCCCAGATTGTTGTCTTCATAGAACTTCCTCCAACCTCTCCCATACATAGCGCTCTTTGTGCGACCCTTGTAACACTTTACAGTGTATGCCCGTTGGTTTAACACAAACGTCACCTTCTCTCCTGTCACATTGTTGAAACGGGCCCTTTCATTGCAAGGCACAACCTGATTTGAACAAAAAAACAAAAAAGTTCGGAGTGATGTCACCACAAAAAGTTGTGAGTATTATGATGACATTAGTACAAAAAGTTAGGAGTTGGTTACCCCTGCATTCTGGAACTCCTCCCATGCAACCATGTTGAAACCGCTTCCCTTGCTCTCATACTTGCAATGGTTGAAACAAACTCCACAAACCCCCTGTACACATCAAAAAAGGAAGCAAAAAAAATTAGAATGGATAACTCACTAAAAAAACACTTTACAGTGTCATTCTTTCACCTCAGAAAACATATATATATTTTGCAATGTATTCATGCAGCTTAATGACTGTGAAAAAAGCCCAAACACCATGCTTACCCGATGGTACAACCAAAACAAAAGTACTTATGCTGTAAAAAGACTAGTAGTTTCAGTTTCAGGAAAGAAAAGAAACGAAAGTGTTGCTGTACATGTGGTTACTATTACACTCTTCTGAAAAAAAGGAATTACAAACAAAAAGTAGTTTCAAATAGCTTCACAAAGGGTCTGTTCAGGTTCCTGAAATTAAAATCCTGCCCCCGCCCCCCCCCCCAAAAATGACAAAAATCTTGCTTTTTAATACATTTTTATGACTAAATTAATTCAGGAACGATGCTAATCTAGGCTAAGATATTTCATTTTTTGCTACTCGACAGATCAGAAAAAACTCCTGTGATGGTCATGAGTCTAACCTCTGAACTAAATGTACCTACATAGAAAAATGGTGGTGCTACTAGTACTACTTCCAGTAAAAAAAACTTAAAAAGATACTAATCACTATTATAGCTACTTGGCTTTACTACTAGTTCTAACCAGTGCCTCAATGAGTAAGCAGCTACAACAGTTCTCCTGCCTGGTTCATTCTCTAAAAACGGCGTTTTGCACAAACAGAACAAACAAGTAACTTTCCACGGTGTCAGATATAAAATGCCTAGCCTATACTGTAATCACTAGTTCATGTATTTGTTAACAAAATTAGTATCCAATGCAATTTATTTTGCAGAAAAAATAAAAGTGTACAAAAATGAATATGCATGCATGTACATCTCCAGCACCTTACTGAACCTAACTGAACTTCAGACTAAAGAAGTACAATTTACTTGGCTTTACATCTGAAGAAGCAGAAAAGAACCAGACTAACTGAACCTAACTGAACTTAAACACACAAAACAGTATGATCTGCCACACTCTCCAGCACCTTACAACTGCATGAAAAACACACAAAAACACCTCCAATCTATTGGCTGCTTGAACAATAAGGACACAAGAAAAATAACTAAAAAAATCCTAGAGTCAATTATAGAGTTGAAGGTATTAAACTTCGCTTGATCCACACAAACAACTACCCTAATCTCTTCGGATATGAGGTATATCACCAAAAAGAACTTTGGCACTATGATCTGCCACACCGACATTGCCGATCGACGTGCGTGAGTGAGAGACACTATTTTTTTTCTCGAATACGCACGAGTGTGCGTATCATTCATTAAGCGATAGACACTATTGTGCATTCAACATAAACATAAAAAAATAAACTATGGACGCAATTCTCTGCTTCAAAGTACTAATCGGCTATTTAATACAAAAAAGAAAAAGAACGGTACCTCATCTTGCGGGGGGATTATGGACATACAAAAATCCTATCTACTCTACTGGATACATGGGCACAGTAACACATTCCTACATTGCAGCAGACATGCACTTAGCTTGGGCGAGGACATCATATTGCTGACTCACAACAAGCCCCTGGGCTAAAATCTATTTTCAGACTAAGAAGCTAACAAAAAAAGGGAAATTTAAAAGACTAAAAAGTGAGGTTAAGTGGGTGTTAGGTCTGCACCACCTAACAAAAAAGGCCTAGCAGCCGCTTACTCTGGCCGCCCCCTTTGAGACACTACAAAAATACAACTTGAACTTGTTCATACAAACTACCACCTCCAAAAAATCAATCCTCCAATCTGTTGATTGCTTGAACAAGTAAGGATACAAAAAAATGCCTATAAATCCTGGAGTCCATTGTAGACTTGAATCTACTAATCTACACTCGATCCCCTACAGATCTACGGTGTAGCATCAGCAAAAACAAAGGCAGAAAGAAGGACCCCAATCCCCTACAGATCTACGGTGTAGCATCAGAAAAAACAAAGACAAGAAAGAAGGATGGGGAAGAAAAATTAGGGGGGAACTCACTGCATCAGCAGCGCCGGCCATTCCCCTCTCTCGTCCTCTGGTTCGTCTTTTGATTTGATATTGGGGAATGGAGAGAGACGATGTGGATTGAGCTCTGACTGCCCGTTCACTTCTTCTTAATCACCATGGGGGCGGCCGCTTCCACTTCTCAAAAAACAAAACAGCAAAAAAAACAAACAAAAAAAAGCCGCATGCAAAAACAGCCCAGCCCACTACAAAAGCAAAACGCTCGCGCGGGATCGCAGTTCCACAAAGAAGAAAAGCAAAATGGGCCGGTCCACGCCTTACAAACAAGGGACAAACCAGCCTCAGCGCGAATCTACACGCTCCTCAGCATCGAACGGCTGAGCAGTCGACTGAGACTTCGCTAAGTCTCAGTCGACTGATTTTTAGCGGATCCGTTTCAATTATTCCGTGCATGCAGACCACCCAAAGTCATCATTTGTGTAAATCTCCCCATCATTAGATTAGGTATCTTATTTTTCATTCCTTTTTAGTGATACTTTAGGGTTATACAATTTATAGCAAGACTTTATTATGCATTCAAACAAAAAGAGATATATCTGTGAAGGTTGTTCCTTATTTTCGCGAAAAGAAAGTTGTATAATTTGTGCAGATGCACATGTGCCGACCACATAAGTTCTCATGGTAACACGCAGGGCATTTGTGCAGAATTTTGCCTGACTTTTTATTTCACAAAAATTCCCACTGTAACGCACAGGGCATTTGTCTAGTAAAAAAAGTAACTAGACAAAACAAGTGATTTTCCCAGTTGGTTACAGGGCCCCACATAAGGCTACTTGATGTGTTTCACCATGGCAGAGCAGTCCATGGACAAAACCACATAATTGCATGCAAGATCAAGTGCTAAAGCCAAGCCCTTGTTGCTAGCCAGTGCCTCGAGCACTTCAGGTTCACTTAAATCTTGGACATAGACTGGCGAGGCGCCCAGAAAATTGCCCTCTCCATCTTGGCAAACTGCAGGTCTGCAGCACAAGCATCACCATCCTTATGATGTCCAATAGAGGCACCCACATGAATTTTAACAGATCCCGCAGGGGAGGAATCCATTTGGGTCCTTCATGACTCGCTTGCTTATGTCCCTGCTGCTTCGTTGCTGCAGCAGCAACATCATCTAAACTAGGTAGGAAGTGCAACTTGCCGCACCTGGCAGCACCGCTAAAGTATATAATCATATTCAATCCGGTAATATAGTCATTGGAGCATTGCAAATATAAAAAAACATGATATTGGTTCAGTAGAGTGTCATGCACTAAATCTATGAACTGAGCCAAGAAAGGATTAGACAACTAAGATGCCTCTATTCTGATGGACCCTCAAGATAGGAAACAACTACGATACCTTTATTTCGAGCCCCCAAAAGCAGAGCAACTAAAACATCGCATATAAAATATGAACATAGCGATATAGTTTCAGTGTAGTATAACACACCAAAGCATTACATATGACCCAAGAAATATTGGAATTGCAGCTTGCCACACCCCTCTTGCCTAGCCATATCCAATCCAGTAAGGCATCGTTCCTATTCCATAGGTTTAGAGAACAAAATTATCCATAGCGCTATAGTACATTACATGCCAATGATGCATAAAAAATATACTAAACACATCAAGGTTTAGTATGTTGTACCAAAGAAGAGCCACAAAGATTGTTCAGTGTACTAACTAATTTACACTGCTTTAACAAAGCATAGGAGTAAACTATTGTAAGTGCATCTAGTGCCCCTTAGTGATTTTGGTGTATTGAAGACTTATAGGTTAAGGGACTGATGCGTTTTTGAGTGTACACAGTTCTATAAGTCTATGAGGAGTTTGATATTTACAAAGAAAGTCGACCCCTAAAAATGAAGTTCTTCGACTGAAGACTTTGGATTTCTAAAGACTTTCTGAAGACTTTGAAAGTGAAGAAATTGGTGCGATCCCGAAGACTTGGTATTCATTCGAGGAACATGAAGCATGAAAACTTTTGTTTTCGTAGTTTCATTTTATCTTTCTTGAGTCATAGGAAACACCGTACTGTTAAAGGGGGTCGAGGAAATACTAAGGAAAAATTTCCAAGTGATGCTCAACTCAAATCCTACACCTACCAATCCCTTCGAGTGAAGCCATTAGAAATCTCATACAGCTCAGTCAATTTCTGCAGTGACAGAGACGAAATTCTTCTGGTCTCTGAGAAATTTGTTCTGACTGAGGAGTTAGGAATTCGCCAGTGCGGATTGCCTACACAGTGAGGAACATTATAGCCCTGAGGAATTTGATACTCAAAATTTCGACCGTTGTTGTGCTATGCGTCAGCTGTACCAAAATATCTACCCACCTAACGGTCATATCATTGAAGGGCATTTATGTCTTATCATGTCAGGCTAGGGCCGGTCCACTGATATTGGGGGCCCAGGGGCGAGACGACGTCGAGGGCCCTTGTTTACAAAGAATGACAAAATATACTAAATTCTATAATCCAATGGCAAAGGAAATAACTAGTACTCTTCGTGGTCTCTATAATCTGACAAGGACATTACAAACAACCTTTTTTTGCGGGAGACGTTACAAACAACTTGCTTCTCTATGAACAAAAGAAAACTATATCATTGTACTAAGGAAAACATTATGGTTCCACAAAAGATTGGTTCACAAACAAACTTTTTAGAAGAGAGATTGAAAAAATATTTTCTGGAAGACATCAGTAGACACAGTGCTTAAAAATGACCAAGACAAGGAATAAAAGCACCTTAATATGGTCGGATATTGTTGGCTAGATCCATGGGAAGAAAAAAGGCCATGCAGTGAACATAATTGCCGATGTACTGAAGAAGCCTTTCCCCCTGCTTTCTTTCTACAGGGCACTCTCTCGAATCTAATGAGTGCCTCTAGAACTAAGAACAAAACAAAATTATATGAGTGACTCTATTTCATTGTTGGCAGGACAAGATCAGAGCTACTGAACGTTGAATTCAGAGATAAACGGCAAACACGTACCATCTCCCAGATAAATATTTGCAGGGGGCGAGTAGAACTATTTAGTTCATGGAAGAATGGAGTTGCGTTGCTGTTCTGTCCATAGATGCTCAACTGCTCGTGAGTCGTGACCTTGGGAAGGAACAGGTAGCGAGCGGCGGCGGCGGCGTAATGTAAATCTGGAAACACGAGGCGTCACAGAAAATTGATTGGAGGAGTCAGAGGTAATGGTGCGTGGGAGAGGCTGCAATTTTTGTTTTTCTTTGAGAGGGAAGGGGGCCGCAGTGTAGCAGCAATACCTGGGCCGGGGCCCCTACCTGCCGGGGGCCCAGGGCGAGTGCCCCGTTTGCCCGGCCTATGGGCCTGGCCTGTGTCGGGCTGCTCCCTAGGCTATAAATAGCCGCCCCCTACAACCACTAGCTGGTTGGCTACTCCGAGAGAAACTGACACTTGTCATTTGAGAGCATCCCATTCTCCGAGGACTTTAAGCGAAAATCATCAAGTGAGGAAAACCCAAACCCAAACATCTACAAACCCAAAGTGATTGAGCATCACTAAAGAGATTGATCCTGCGTGGATCCGACGCTTGTTACCTTTGAAGACTGTGCATCTTCCAGACGGTTAGGCGTCATGGTCTAGAGCATCCAAGAGGAAATTGTGGATCACCGAGTGACCAAGTCTGTGAAGGTTTGGAAGTCACCTGAAGACTTACCACGAGTGATTGGGCGGGGTCTGTGTGGCCTTAGCTCAAGGGGAATACGTCGAGGACTAAGTGTCCTGAGCTGCGTTTGCAGGATTGAGTGTTTGAGACTGTGTGTCCTCAGGTTTAAATACCTAGCCGCCCTAACCAGACGTACAACTGTCACAGCAGTTGGAACTGGTCTACCAAATCATTGTCTTCACCGAGCTAACCGGTTTCATTTCCTCAACCCTCCCATTTCCTCATTTCTGTGTTGTGTGCTTCTTCATATCTATTTGAAGACTTGGACTGAAGACTTTCTCTATTTGCCCAGCTCAAATTTCTTCAGTATGTTTGTCTTCATTCTGTTTATCCTGTGTTTATGCTTTTTGTACTCTGTGCTTGTTTTCATTTCATCATGAAGACCATGCTCAATGCTTTGTTACGTTTACTTCTGAGTACTTATTCCGCTGCAAGTAGTTCTTCTCTTAGGAATTTCCCCACCCTGAAATTCCTCAGTGAAGAATTCATAAAAATCACCTATTCACCCCCTCTCTAGTCGACTTAACGCACTTTCAATTGGTATCAGAGCAAGGTACTCCCTTGTTCTGTGTGATTTTGGTTTAACCGCCTGGAGTTTTAGTTATGTCGACCACAGGAATGAAGACTGTGACATGCCCCATCTTTTACGGTCATGATTATCCCAAGTGGAAGGCCATGATGAAGAAGCGCCTCATGGCGATGAACAACAAACTCTGGACCGTCACCTAAATTGGTCTTACTGACCTATGCAAGATGGCGGAGGCTGATGATATTCGCAAGTACACGCTACTCAACCTCATGGCGAAGGACATCATCTGCTCCAGCTTGTCACAAAACCAGTCCAGGAACGTTATGCATCTCAGCCATGCGAAACTCATCTGGGACTGACTCTCTGAGGTCTATGAAAGTCATCGATCTCACCATGAACCCTGGTTCGAGGACTTCATGGAATCGCGCAAAGCTATGACTTTCAATCCAGAATCATCGTCCTCTGCACCTTGCCTTATGGCAAAAGGTGCCAAGGTAACTGAATGCTACTTATCTGAGTCCAGTGATGATGAATCTGGTGATGAATTTGGACCCAGTTATGTCAAACTTGCTTCCCTTGCCACTAAACAACAAAGAGTTTTGGAAAAAGTTCAAAACATGCTAAATGAGAGCGATGATATGTTGGGTGAAGAAATGGATCGTTCCAAAGCTTTGGCTGAAAGTCTTCAGGGACTCCAGTCCAAGTTTGATAATCTTCAAGGTCATCATAACACTCTCCTATCTGATCATGAGAATCTTTCTTATGAATTTCTTCAAAGAAAGCAAGATCTTGAGCAGTTAAGAGTGAGTTATCACTACAAAAAAATACACTTCCGTGATGATACGTGTTTGTCACATTAGGTCGCGTTTTCTGTCATGCATGTACATCCATGACAAATTTATGACAGAATCAAGATAGTCATACCTGTGCTGTCGTAGAAGTGTTCCATGACATTGCCAAAATTATCATCACGGAAGTGTCCACTTCCATGACGATAAATCGCGTGTCACAGAAGTGCTTTCGTCAAGGGTGACCGACACGTGGCATCCACCGTAACGGAACATCGTTAAGCTATTGGGTCGGGTTTTGGATTCGATAACCCGTTAACAACCCCGACCAATGGGGATTTTCCACGTGTAAAATCATCATTGGCTGGAGGAGACACGTGTCAGGTCCGCGTTGGCACAGGTGTCACTCATCCAATGGGCGAGACGCGCCTATGATATGTTGACACGTGGACCAGTCCATCAAGTTTAAATGGGCCGGCCCAACTGAAGGCCCACAAGATTTTGCGGACCATAATGGGTCGGTCCAGCTAAAGGCCCACAAGATTTTGCGGGCCATAATGGGTCGGCCCAGATAAAGGTCCACAAGATTTTTGTGTGTCATAATGGGCCGGCCCAGGTAAAGGCCCACAAGATTCTGTGGATCATAATGGGCCGGCCCAGCTAAAGGCCCACGAGATTTCGCCGACATTAATGGGCCGGCCCAGTTGTAGGCCCACAAGATTTTGAGGACCCTAGTAGGCCGACCCATTAACTGGCTGCCATCTTTTGGGCCAAATGCCGGCCCATATTTGATCCGGTCCATTAATGGCCTGCCATGCTCCGGGCCTAATAGTGGCTCATATGAGATCCTGCCCGTTAAAAGCCTACCACGTTCTGGGCCAAATTACGGCCCAGATCAGGTCCGGCCCTTTAAGAGGCTTTGGGCTCAATTATGGCCCATATCAGATTCGACCCGCCAACTGGACACTATGCTTTTGGGCCCACTTGCTAAAGGCCCACTTAGTAATTCGGCCTGATATTAGTTTTGGCCTGTTAAGGGCCCATTTAACATTTCGGCCCTATATTAATTTCGGCCTGTTAAAAGCCCGTCATATAGTTGGGCCTAACTACGGCCCGGTTTGCATCCGGCCTGCTCGCAGCCGATATCTGATTGGGCCAAACAAGGACCGAGACAGTTTTGGCCTGTTAAAAGCCCGTGATTTGATTCGCACAATCATGGGCCGGGGTTCATTTCGGGCTGCTGCTGGCCCGTGAGCTGTTCGGCACATTTCAGGCCCAACCTACATCGTGATTGCATGACGGCCCGATTATGTATCGTAATTTTACGGGGCCGGTTTACTGCGTAGACAAGATATATATACAGTAAAATAACTGCAGCATCGTGAATAAGAAAAAAACCTAGACTATACAATAAAGAAATTACGGCATATTACATCCACTGGGCATCAAAGTTCGCCATCATTATGATAATAAAGCACAAGCAGACAGCAGATTACATACACTGGGCATCAAAGATCGCCACCAATGCAAATAAGCACGCTGACAAAATAATATACAAAACCGACAGCACTTCAATAGAGTTCAAGAAAGGTTAGCCCTGCTGGGGAGCTACAACGCAAGCAACTGAACAAGATGATGAGACTGCGCTTGTTCAACACTTATATCTTCCTCACTCTGAAAGATAAACAAGCAGACATATGACATGTTTTGCACATAAAAGTATCAGTGTTGACAATTCATCACATTTCTTACTGACGAATAAAGTGACACAGTTTAAAATTGCATTAACACAATATGATATTGTTCAGGTCAAGACATGGCAGGAAATGGCATTGTGAAGGAGTTGGCAGCTTCACGACACCACTAGATTACAGATCAAGAACTCATAAGTATCAATGGTTAGTGTGCTGTCAATTTATACCATTTCAGATTGGCAAATAAAGAGACGGTTTAAATAATAGTAGAATGATATGACATTGTTCATAGTTAAGACATTGCAGAATATGACATTGTGCTGTAGTGTGTAGGTTCACCACACCACTGGATTATGAATGAAGAACAGAAGCATACATGCAGTGCAAAAGAAGATCACTTGCTCTGTATAGTTTAATTTACATGGTATGAAGAAGGAACTTGGTTGTACAACTGAAAACTTAAATTGAGAAAGGACAAACTTTTGTTTATGAACTACACAATAAACTTTAAATAAGCAATTTGATGCAAACACCAAAAATAAACAGATGTTGCAGTCATCCTAACCAAATATATACAACAAAGTTTGAAGGCTTGAGATGGACAAACTTACATTATTGGTGAAGACATGCTCTATAAAGGCCTTGTCCATGCTGATGGGGGGGGGCAATTCAGGAAGTTTACCATAGAATCTTCTTCAAAAGCATTGCCTTTATTCTACATTTTGTTAAGAGTAAATATAGATGTGATAATATACGAAAAAATGGAGAATATTTAAGATAAGATAAAGAGTGATGCTACATAACCAAGTAGCTATAAATGTAAGTGCAGCGATACAGGCAAAAGGTACAGCAAAGAGCAATGCACAGCTAAACTTGTTCAGTACCAATCTTATGGTAAGAGTAAATATAGATCTGATGTGTAGAAAATGGAGGGCAAAGGAAAATAAGCTGTAGAGTGATGGTACATGAACAACTACCTGTCATTATAAGTACACTGATAAAGGACATCATGTACTTACAAGAACAATGCAGAGCTAAAAAACATTGGCATTGGATATATTCTACACTAGTGTAACCATTCATACAGATCAGATAATTTGGAGCGAACAATTGATAAGCAAGCTATCATGCATAATGCTGTCACATAATGAACCAGGTATGTATGCAAGTACAATGATACAGGACAACAGGTACTAACAGGAGCAAAGCAGCGGGCAGCATATTTGCGGTATCCTGTCGTTCTTGTCAAACCGGAATTCTTCTTCGAGCAGATTTCCTGCAAAAAAGATCCATAAGGCACATGCGGAAAAGTAGAAGTTCAAATTGTCATGTGATTTCATAGACAGTACCTCATCCTGGGAACGAGACTAGTGCATAACAAGGTTTTTCCATTCAATGTCTTCTAAATTTAGCACAGGAGACTTCACCAGAAATTCTTTTATAGACTTGCCATCAAAGTGTGATTTCCTCAGGTAACACCGATACTGCTGCAATGCTTCCTTGAAAAGCATAAGCAAGCTTTGCTTGTCATGACTATCCAGATTGACCCTTGCCTAGTTACAACAATGTAATGTAAATCATTGATGTGTTCAATAGCAGAAAACAGGAAAATAATAATCATGAATAATAGCACTTACACGTAAGTTGGACAGGAAGATGTGAAAATGGTGTTTGTCTTCACAATAATCTTCCCATGATGGGAATATATGCACGTAGTCCCTAACAACATTGAAAGCATTGTCTTTTAAACTGGGAATAAATGGAATGGGGTTCCAATCTGCAGGAATTGGCCATCTCTGTAGTTGGGATAGGTCTTCGGCCGGTGGACTTGCTGTACTTTTTGCTGGAGTGGGATTTTTCTGTGGTACAGCTGGTGCTATGGCAAATGAAATCGGTATACCTTTTGCTAGAGTGTTGGTCCTGTGTGGTGGGGCTAGTGGTGTGGCCAGTGAAGTATGGGTACAGTCTGCTGGAGTCGGTCCTACATTTTGTGTCACTAGTTGTACAGCCAATATAAGTGGGGTGCTGTCTGATTTCTCCGGCACCACCACATTTTTCAAGGACTTTGCTGGTGCTCCTTCAGGTTCGGCAATCACCCTCTTCCTTTTTGATGTCTGATGCACAAGAACAACATTTGAGTGAAAAAACATGGTATGATGACAGATGGAATATGTATTGATAATGGATGGGCATGGCATCTCGACATATATGATGAGTAAACTAAGCAGATGGCAATGCAACAAAGTAGAAGAAATGCAAAACAACATATGCAAGATACCTGCAATCAATAAAACATTGCCAAATTAGAACATGCACCTTGATGGGTAAACAGGACAGGCCATCTGCCTTTGACTCCTCGAGGTTAGAATAGTCATTAGGATCATATTCTGAACAAGAATCAACAGGTGGGGAGTGTATGAGTTTCATTGCATCCAGAATGGCACTCAATGCCTTGGTGCCAATTTTGTAAGTCATTGCAGTGTTTAGCTTCAAGAGTGGACTGCTGCTAGTGTGACACAAAGCAGCCACACAGATCATAGTGTAGATATAATGGGAAAACCTTAAGCATCAGAGTAAAATCAGCAAAGTGGAAATTGCTGGAATATATGTGCTAGTATTGCCGGTACGGCTAGAAAGGCTTCGGATACCAGCTCTCTTCAAGTGAAGGTGCGGTACTATTAATATTAGTGTAACTCTCAAAGGCGACACAGCTCCCCGCATTTCCTTGCTATTCTTATAGGATTCAAGTGGGCAGGCCACTACAAATCATATTCCTATGTTTACAAGATCCTACGAATCAAAGAGGCTCAAAGTGTCCATCACAACCGACCGTATAGACCTCTACACTGCAAATGTCCCTGCTCATCTTCAGTACAAGGAACATACTGTACTACTATCATACTCCCTCCGTTCCAAAATATAAGTCTTGGTAGAGATTTCCACTATGGATCACATAAAGATGTATCCAGATACATTTTAGAGTGTAGATTCACTCATTTTGCTCCATATGTAGTCCATGGTGGAATCTATACAAAGACTTGTATTTAGGAACGGAGAGGGTACATATTAAAGAAGAACGGAAAAGGAACATGGTAAAGAAGAGCAAGCAGATTTTGGATAATAAAATGTTGGTTGCGCAGTGCCCACACATGATGAACCAAAGCGCATTAAGAATGCAACTCCTAGACGTCTCTCGACCATTTCAGGCAGTTGGATGAAGATCCTACATCTCCTAACCCTTCTTCTTCCTCGTTTCTGATTCTTCCCATACAGAACACCGCACGGGCCACCGAGCGGACCACCGGCCCCCACCGCCTGTGTTCCTCCGCCACCCCCACCCCTCCCCAACCCCCACCTGCGTCGAGTTTTCTTCGTTCGGCGAGGCCCCACAACCACCCGAGCCCCTTCGATCGCATCGGTGAACTCCGACGAGCTCTGAAAAATCGACTGACCCAATTTTGAAATTTAGTCTACTATGATTTAACTAGTATGGAATATAAAAGGGGAAAACCATAAGCATTGGGAGTATATTGTTGAGCGTGCCATGGCGGATCTGAAGGTGCAAACCGGAAAAAGGCAACTTCGCAACCAAGACAAGAAATCAGAGTAAAACAGTGGCGATCTATTTTCTTACTGCGATAAATAAGTTGAGCAGGTACGAAAGAGTACCGCCTCTGGAGCGGCGCCGTGTACGCATCTGCTGAGAATTTGACGGTGATGCGGTAGCGATGGCTGTCGGCAGCGTGGAAGCAGATCTAGGAGTTTAGACGGTGGCGGTGGGGCACGGTGGACGAGACGGTCGTAGGAGCGGCGCCGACAAGGTGGACGACGACGGGGATGAAGCGAGAGGACAGGATGCAAGGATCCCGGTCCTAAGCCGTGGATGAGAGAGGTCGATCTCTTGTAATGGACGGCAGCGTCGGGGTATCAGCTTCGGCATGGTGGAGGAGGACGGCGGTGGATGGGGTGGCGGATTGCGGCGGGCGGAGGAGGGTGGGGTGGAGAGGGTGTTTTGGCTCCCACGAAGTACGAATGGGGAAAAGGGAGGTAGAGAGGAAGGGGAAACCATGTATTCAGGGCGCGCTTGTCTCAAATGCGAGGAAATTTACAAACTTAGCCCCCGTTTCAAATTTCTACTACATCACAACGACATTAGTCGGTTGGGGATAGGACGGTAATCTCGCATACACCGAATATTTGCCGACGAGAGTTTTTGGGGCCCATCGTGTATGAATATGAATCAGGGAGGGAGTCGATTTCGGCCGAGGACACACTGTGTTTTGGTGCCCACCGTGTATGAATCCGGGTGCGAGGCGGTTACGTCATGTTTGGGTGAAATTACAAACCTACCCCTATCAAAAACTATAGAAATCTAGCAGATAGGCTTTGCGTGGCAGGGATAGGCAGTAGTGATTTCCATCTCGTAGATTTTGGTTTCGGGCGGTTACAGCGACTTTCCGCGCTTCGTTCAAATTTTGCAGAGTGCACGTTTACCGTGCCAACTCAATTCGAATGCCGTTTGTATTCTATTTTTTTCCGTGCGGGATTCATTTTCAATTGGAATTACATTCTATATACATCATTTTTTATATATACTTTCAAAAGCACAACACCATTTATACATAAATATGGTTTACAAATGGCATGATCTCAGATTCATAAGGTTGTATCCATCAATTTGGATTTTCAAATATTTAAAACCACTTTATGTTGAAATCCAATGTGTGCATTCCTCGCTAACTGTCTCCAATTAATGTGTGTTTCATGTAGGTTTTTTTTACTTCTCAAACATGTATAATGTGTTTCACACACGCAACATATAGTGTAACCCCGTTTAGACATTAATTGCATATAAACCATGCATTGTTTGTAATTGAAGAATTTATGGATCAACAATATTGAAAAACTATATAACATTACACGTGTGCCCAAATTCAAATGAATATGCATGTTTGATACACCAATTTGCGTTATGATATTATCGATGTCGTGATCTCCAGTTTAAATATTTGAATCCCCTTTAATCCAGATATTCGTCTCATATAGCTATCACTCATGCTTATATAGGACTATCTCTCTGGACCTATACGCGTTCATCGTCTCTCAGGTATCTCTCGTGCTACCTGTTGATGTCTACTACACAACCTTCTTCTTGTAGACGTTGTTGGGCCTCCAAGTGCAGAGGTTTGTAGGACAGTAGCAAATTTCCCTCAAGTGGATGACCTAAGGTTTATCAATCCGTAGGAGGCGTAGGATGAAGATGGTCTCTCTCAAGCAACCCTGCAACCAAATAACAAAGAGTCTCTTGTGTCCCCAACACACCCAATACAATGGTAAATTATATAGGTGCACTAGTTCGGCGAAGAGATGGTGAAACAAGTGGTATATGGATAGTAGATAAAGGTATTTGTAATCTGAAATAATAAAAACAGCAAGGTAGCAAGTGATAAAAGTGACCATAAACGGTATTGCAATGTGTGGAAATAAGGCATAGGGTTCATACTTTCGCTAGTGTAAGTTCCCTCAACAATAATATCATAATTGGGTCACATAACTATCCCTCAACATGCAACAAAGAGTCACTCCAAAGTCACTAATAGCGGAGAATGAACGAAGAGATTATGGTAGGGTACGAAACCACCTCAAAGTTATTCTTTCCAATCAATTCGTTGGGCTATTCCTATAAGTGTCACAAACAGCCCTAGAGTTCGTACTAGAATAACACCTTAAGACACAAATCAACCAAAACCCTAATGTCACCTAGATACTCCAATGTCACCTCAAGTATCCGTGGGTATGATTATACGATATGCGTCACACAATCTCAGATTCATCTATTCAACCAACACAAAGGACCTCAAAGAGTGCCCCAAAGTTCCTACCGGAGAATCACGACGAAAACGTGTGCCAACCCCTATGCATAGCTTCATGGGCGGAACCCGCAAGTTGATCACCAAAACATACATCAAGTGGATCAATAGACTACCCCATTGTCACCACGGGTATCCCACGCAAGACATACATCAAGTGTTCTCAAATCTTTAAAGACTCAATCCGATAAGATAACTCCAAAGGGGAAACTCAATTCATTACAAGAGAATAGAGGGGGAGGAGAAACATAAAATCCAACTATAATAGCAAAGCTCACGATACATCAAGATCGTGCCAAATCAAGAACACGAGAGAGAGAGATGAAACACATAGCTACTGGTACATACCCTCTGCCCCGAGGGAGAACTACTCCCTCCTCGCCATGGAGAGCACCGGGATGATGAAGATGGCCACCGGAGAAGGATTCCCCCTCCGGCAGGGCGCCGGAACGGGTCTAGATTGGCTTCCGGTAGCTATGGAGTCTTCTGGCGGCAGAACTCCCGATCTATTGTGCTCCCGGATGTTTTTAGGGTATATGGAGATATATAGGCGGAAGAAGTACGTCAGGGGGGCCACGAGGTGCCCACGAGGGTGGAGGGCGCGCCCAGGGGGTGGGCGCGCCCCCCTGCCTCGTGGCCTCCTCGTAGATCCCCTGACGTGCACTCCAAGTCTTCTGGGCTTCTTTCCTTCCAAAAATGAGTTCCGTGAAGTTTCAGGTCAATTGGACTCCGTTTGATTTTCCTTTTCTTCGAAACCCTAAAACAGGGTAAAAACAGAAACTGGCACCGGGCTCTGGGTTAATAGGTTAGTCCCAAAAATGATATAAAAGTGCATAATAAAGCCCATAAACATTCAAAACAGATAATATAATAGCATGGAACAATAAAAAATTATAGATACGTTGGAGACGTATCAGCATCCCCAAGCTTAATTCCTGCTCGTCCTCGAGTAGGTAAATGATAAAAACAGAATTTTTGATGTGGAATGCTACTTGGCATAATTTCAATGTAATTCTTCTTAATTGTGGTATGAATATTCAGATCCGAAAGATTCAAGACAAAAGTTCATATTGACATAAAAATGATAATACTTCAAGCATACTAACTAAGCAATCATGTCTTCTCAAAATAACATGGCCAAAGAAAGTTCATCCCTACAAAATCATATAGTTTAGTCATGCTCCATTGTCATCACACAAGAATGCTCTCATCATGCACAACCCCGATGACAAGCCAAGCAATTGTTTCATACTTTAGTAATCTCAAACCTATAAACTTTCACGCAATACATGAGCGCGAGCCATGGATATAGCACTATGGGTGGAATAGAATATAATGAGGGAGTTATGTGGAGAAGACAAAAAGGAGAAATTCTCACATCAATGAGGATAATCAATGGGCTATGGAGATGCCCACTGATTGATGTTAATGCAAGGAGTAGGGATTGCCATGCAACGGATGCACTAGGGCTATAAATGTATGAAAGCTCAACAAAAGAAACTAGTGGGTGTGCATCCAACTTTATTGCTCACGAAGACCTAGGGCACTTGAGGAGGCCCATTGTTGGAATATACAAGCCAAGTTCTATAATGAAAAATTCCCACTAGTATATGAAAGTGATAACATGAGAGACTTTCTACTATGAAGATCATGGTGCTACTTTGAAGCACAAGTGTGGTAAAAGGATAGTAACATTGTCCCTTCTCTCTTTTTCTCTCATTTTTTATTTGGCCTTTTCTTTTTTTATGGCCTTTCTCTTTTTTATGGCCTTTCTCTTTTTTTATGGCATTTCTCTTTTTTTCCTCACTTGGGACAATGCTCTAATAATGATGATCATCACACTTCTATTTACTTTACAACTCAAGAATTACAAATCGATACTTAGAACAAGATATGACTCTATATGAATGCCTCCGGCGCTGTACCAAGATTGCGATGAAGCAAGAGCGACATGTATGAAAAATTATGAACGGTGGCTTTGACACAAATACTATGTCAACTACATGATCATGCTAAGCAATATGACAATGATGATGCGTGTCATAATAAACGGAACGGTGGAAAGTTGCATGGTAATATATCTCGGAATGGCTATGGAAATGCCATAATAGGTAGGTATGGTGGCTGTTTTGAGGAAGATATAAGGAGGTTTATGTGTGACAGAGCGTATAATATCACGGGGTTTGGATGCACCGGCGAAGTTTGCGCCAACTCTCAATGTGAGAAAGGGCAATGCACGGTACCGAAGAGGCTAGCAAGGATGGAAGGGTGAGAGTGCGTATAATCTGTGGACTCAACATTAGTCATAAAGTACTCACATACTTATTGCAAAAATCTACAAGTCATCAAAAACCTTGGCACTGCGCGCGTGCTCCTAGGGGGATAGATTGGTAGTAAAAGACCATTGCTCGTCCCCAACCACCACTCATAAGGAGGACAATCAAATAACACCTCATGTTTTAAATTTGTTACATAACTTTACCATACGTGCATGCTACGGGACTTGCAAACTTCAACACAAGCATTTCTCAATTTCACAACTACTCTTTCCAATCAATCTGTTGGGCTATTCCTGTAAGTGTCACAAACAGCCCTAGAGTTCGTACTAGAATAACACCTTAAGACACAAATCAACCAAAACCCTAATGTCACCTAGATACTCCAATGTCACCTCAAGTATCCGTGGGTATGATTATACGATATGCATCACACAATCTCAGATTCATCTATTCAACCAACACAAAGGACCTCAAAGAGTGCCCCAAAGTTGTTGGAAATTGGTCCTCAGGATCGATCACATCAGAATAACAGAAACACACGCACAGAAGAACTGATAGCCAAAGGTGCGTCTCGCACCTTCTAATTCCTCTCTTTATTGCTTTTGTGTTTTCTCTATGATACAATCTCAGACGACCTACTCATGTATATATACAAATGAGCCAACCTAACCTACACGGACCTGTCTTGAGTCCAAACCAGACTCAGCCATACACTCCTAATCCTAGTACAGACTCCTACCAAAACAGCTCGATGGCTAGGCACAAGTCCTAACCGGACTCAACTTAATACTAGGAAAGTACAAACCGATTGAACCTAGATTTCCTAAACTAATCAACCGGCAAGCTTAATCACTCTAGTACTAATCCTAACCGAACAGAACTAGCACGCCTACACTTGCCTAAACTAACTCACGTATTGTTTGGATTATTCTAACATTCACCCCCTAATCCGAACATCCGACACTTTACACAACGACACACGCAGACGATCACCTCTTCATCTTTATCCCGTCGATTGCCTTCAGTGATGTGACTTACCGAACCACAACTTCTCTCTTCTTGCAATGATGGCCACCACATCATCATCATCATACTTTTGTGCCGACTTGAAAACTGAAACCAATGATTACCCGGACTACCAGCCATGCTGTCACATCTTAGCGTGCTACATGCAGACTAAACACATAACCTCATGCAGGAACTCAACTTAACTGGTGCGTGTCCATCTTCACGTTGATCTTCATCTTCTCGTCGACTACTTGCACACGGGAAGACACATCTATTCACCCGTCACACCTTCACATCTTGTCATTGTCGCCGATGCCACATCTTATCGAACGACATCCCCTGTCCAACGGCAACACAACCCGCCATATACGTGCAACTCATCTCCACCGTATATGAAGTCGCCGGAACTCCACGACCACGAACGGAAACACAAGGCATGAATTCCTTTTTCCGCCCGCTCTCGCTCGCAATTCTCCTCCGCCAGTGCCCATCTCAACTGCAGCAGAATATTGACACACCTGAGCTCTTGGATGCACCTTACAAGAACTCATGTGCACACCTTGATGACGGCTCGCAACTTCTCCATCTCCACCTTGCACCCTCCAACAATGATCTCGATGATTTCCTCGGTGTCACAACTTCGGCACCTCCATAACCATCAAGAATCACCAACACCTTGCCGACGACAGCCCTGTCGCCCTCCTCCAGGTAGTTCCGTCGAACGACGATCATCGTGACCTCGCTTGTGACAGCGTCCTTGCCGCCTTCTCGTTGCCGCTCCACTGAACGACTATCCTTCTTGTTGCCTCTCGGACGACTATTGACTGCTCTTCCTCGTTGCTGCACCACCCAGCAACTATATCGCCCGCTCCTCGTTGTCGCTACACCAACGACTGTATCACCCGCTCCTCGTTGTCGCTACACCAATGACTGTATCGCCCGTTCCGCTTCGTCGCTACAACAGCGACTCTATTGCCCGCCCCGAGGCGCTAGCAGGGTCGCCACCCCGGGGCAAGCGCAGCTTCACTCGAACCTTGCTCTAGATACCAATTGTTGGAAATTCGTCCTCAGGATCGATCATATCAGAATAACACAAATGCACGCGCAGAAGAACTGATAGCCAAAGGTGCGTCTCGCACCTTCTAATTCCTCTCTTTATTGCTTTTCTGTTTTCTCTACGATACAATCTCAGACGACCTACTCGTGTATATATACACATGAGCCAACCTAACCTACACGGACCTGTCTTGAGTCCAAACCGGACTCAGCCATACACTCCTAATCCTAGTACAGACTCCTACCAAAACAGCTCGATGGCTAGGCACAAGTCCTAACCGAAATCAACTTAATACTAGGAAAGTACAAACCGATTGAACCTAGATTTCCTAAACTAATCAACCGACAAGCTTAATCACTCTAGTACTAATCCTAACCGAACAGAACTAGCACGCCTACACTTGCCTAAACTAACTCACGTATTGTTTGGATTATTCTAACAAAAGTTCCTACCAGAGAATCACGACGAAAATGTGTGCCAACCCCTATGCATAGGTTCATGGGCGGAACCCGCAAGTTGATCACCAAAACATACATCAAGTGGATCAATAGAATACCCCATTGTCACCATGGGTATCCCACGCAAGACATACATCAAGTGTTCTCAAATCTTTAAAGACTCAATCCGATAAGATAACTCCAAAGGGGAAACTCAATTCATTACAAGAGAATAGAGGGGGGGAGAAAAATAAGATCCAACTATAATAGCAAAGCTCGCAATACATCAAGATCGTGCCAAATCAAGAACACGAGAGAGAGAGAGAGAGATCAAACACATAGCTACTGGTACATACCCTCAGCCCCGAGGGAGAACTACTCCCTCCTCGTCATGGAGAGCATCAGGATGATGAAGATAGCCACCGGAGAAGGATTCCCCCTCCGGCAGGGCATCGGAACAGGTCTAGATTGGCTTTCGGTAGCTATGGAGGATTCTGGCGGCGGAACTCCCGATCTATTGTCCTCCCAGATGTTTTTAGGGTATATGGAGATATATAGGCGGAAGAAGTACGTCAGGGGGGGCACGAGGGGCCCATGAGGATGGAGGGCGCGCCCAGGGGGTGGGCGCGCCCCCTGCCTCGTGGCCTCCTCGTAGATCCCCTGATGTGCACTCCAAGTCTTCTGGGCTTCTTTCCTTCCAAAAATGAGTTCCGTGAAGTTTCAGGTCAATTGGACTCCGTTTGATTTTCCTTTTCTTCGAAACCCTAAAACAGGGTAAAAACAGAAACTGGCACTGGGCTCTGGGTTAATAGGTTAGTCCCAAAAATGATATAAAAGTGTATAATAAAGCCCATAAACATTCAAAACAGATAATATAATAGCATGGAACAATCAAAAATTATAGATACGTTGGAGACGTATCACCTGTATGTCGACAATGATCTTTTATCTTCATAACACACTGACGGTACTCTCTCCCTCGACCTTCATCACTCTATCTCTCTCTAAGTATATCTCGCTCCCTGCTATGTGTCTCTAACTATGATTCTCCATGTGGAATCTCTTTCTCGCACAAAAACACAAAACTTTGTCTCCCGGGGTCTCATTTCTCTCTACTATTCCCATGTGTGCCACTCACACACCCCTCATACAGAGATGTCTTTGGCTCCTTAGATATGAGAACCTACAACTCTTCCTCTTCAATATCTCTTTCTCACACACAAACACGAACTCTGTCTCCTAGGGTCTCATATTTCTCCATTGTTCTCTTGTATGTCGCTCACACACACCCTCTCTCCCTAGAGATATCTTCCGTTCCCTCGTATGTCTCTCTAGCTATCACTCTCGTTGTGAAATATCTTTCTCTCTCGCAGACACAAAACTCCGTCTCTCTAGATCTAATTTCTCTCTGATATCTGTTTGTATGTGACTGACATACACCCTCTCTCTATCTCTATCACACCCACACACATAACCCAGCCTTCTGATCCACTCGACTCCTATCTCTAACGCACACTAGCTAGCATCTTTATCTTTCTATTTTTCTGTTTCTCCATCAACCTTCTTTCTCGCCCTCACTCTTGATTCCTATCACGCACACTACATATGTTTCTCTCTACATGAAGTCAAGTGCCCTCTCACACACATATATAACTTCACCCTTTGAACCACCCGACGGTCATCTCCAACACCCAAACTAGCGGATGTCCCTCTAGCTAGCATCTCCATCTTTGTATCTATCTATAGTTTCTCCTTCAACATTTCTTTCTCGCACGGAGTCTTTCTTCCTACCACCCACACTATATATGTCTCTCCATACATATGCATTTATAGGTTGGTCTCTTTTGCACAATCGTTGCACCTCACTCCCTCTGCTCGCCATAGATGCATGCTCCAGCCCACACCACTATCTCTTAAAGACAAAAACACATGCTCAATTGTCGGGCATTCTTCCCTGCATTCTCACATGCATGCATATTGTCATACCGATCTGTCTCTCCCACGTCGTTGATCTTATGACTTATGTCTTCTTTCTTTTATCTCGATCATGCGCGCGCGCACACACACATCCCAGGTATACATGTATACCTCTCACACATGCACGTTCAAGGTCTCTATGTCTCCATACATAGTTAATTACCCTCAATCCTCACGCCACATCGAATCGTTCTCCTCTTTTGTGCACATAACTTCCGCCTGGATGGGTAAAACACACACTCACACTTAACAATCTCCTTCTAGCTACCCCCCCCCCCCGCCTCTCACTCTTCCCCTATATCCCGAAACCAATAAGACCATCCCTTTGTTTAATTCCCTCCTACATGCACCATCGATATATAGTAGTCTTCCTCGGTGTCTCTCGAACAAACACGTTCTCTCGATGTCGACTCCTCTCACGCGCACACACCTTCTCTTCCCTCTCTGCAGGCATTTTCTCTCTCGCACCCCATCGTTGGTGGCCTCTGCCATACACATCACCTCTCTATGATGAAGCCATGCACACTTAAATTACATCCGCCATAGAGGACCTCGCGACACACACACACACACACGCATGCACCCCCCACACACACTAAGACTCCATCTCTCTCTCCCTCTCTCTCACACACACACAAACACACACACACACACACACGCACGCACCCCCCCACACACACACTAAGACTCCATCTCTCTCTCACACACACACCACACACACACTAAGACTCCATCTCACACACACATGCTCTAGGCGGAGCATTTGTTCCTACCACCCTTCATCCAACCTTACCCGTATGATAAACAATCACCTTTACTTACTTGCATAACATGGACAAATTCCACTTTACTTTAGTAGTCAGCAAACTTGTCATCTGTACCCTTATAAAAACGAGTTCGCGGTGATGGTGTGCCTGCCATCTTGTAATACAGACCGTATGATCTATATCTGAGGATAGAAAGCAAACTATGATAATTTTACAAAAGATACCCGCACCTCTCTCCACATCATTATCTCCCGCAACCTCATTGCTCAGCAATTAAAAAGGAATAAGTCTCTGGAACAATCTAGCATGCATGGTGGCCATTGCCGCCTGCCGGCGCCGTCCATCCCCATGCCTCCGCCCATTCCGACCAGCAGTCACCACCACGCTCCACTCCTCCTCGCCTTATCTCTCATCATTCATTTTTTCGATGACATTCTCGAGATACCAGTTTTCCGATAAAATTCTCGAGATATCATTAGTTTTTACACATGGGATTACTCCTGCATGGGTCAATCACAACAGGTGTTTTGTAAAAAATGCATATTGATGTTTCGTGCAATGCACGAGAATCTTGCTTGTAATTATATAATGCAAATCACGAGCAGGAAGTGACATTTTTTGACACAACCACGTTAACATGGCCACGTAAATCACTAGCTAAAGTAAATACCATTATACTTATATCCCGATGAAAAAGGTTGAGTACATGTCCGAAGAGTAGAGTCGCACACACGCACTCCATCTCTCAGAATCTCTCACACACACACCAGTTACGTGACGCCCACTTAAGCAGACACGTATGTTACAATTTGTGCACCTATGGGTACACGTGATGTTGTGCATTTATTTAAGCCGGAAGGCGAACCCAAACAGTAGCTGCATTCATTCCCCTCCCGCCGCCTCTTCTCTGGTCGTCGTCGCCCGGTAGCAATGGACCGGCCGAAGGTAACAACATACGCCATACTCCCGCCGGAGCGGCTCTATAATATGGAAATTTTAGTGGTCATGCATGCATCTTTTTGTGCTAGCACTCCTATATAAGGGTTGACCGCTCGCTTCCCGCGGACGTGCGTGGGCGGTGGAAGAGGAAGGAGAAGGGAAGCGGGCTATGGAGTAACCTTTTTTTACCACAATTTCTTAGGAAACCGAGTGCAATAATTGAGTAGTTTGGCAAACTACCAGTACTACACCTGAAACGGTTCAAAACCTATACTCCCTTGCCAGCGCGCGCTTCCCGGGTGAAACGGTCAGCGCTGCCCTCGAGCGTCAGTGCCACATTAATGCCCGACCAGAGCGGAGGCGACCTCTCAATGGCGTCGGCTTTGAAGTGGCGCGACGGCCGAGAGAGCGCCGCTTCCCGGCGCACGCGACTGCTCCGCGTCGAGACTGGCCATAGGCCCTGTTTGGATCCATGGGTTAGAGTTAGTTTGAGCTAGTTGGGTCTCAAATAGCCCTAAAGTATCCAAGCATGAGGGTTTAAATTGGAGCAAGTTGCACCGAACCCACCAAAAAAACTATCCCACCCAAGAGGTGCTAACTGGAGATAGTTCTCATTGGGACCACTGAAAAATCACTTTTCTCTCTCCATGAAGTGCATTTATTGTCAATCTAACCCTGTCACCCAAACACCTCTTTGGCTACAGTTAGTTCAGGGTTAGTCATGAGTTAGTCTAACCTCTAGCTAAGTTACAGTATCAAACAGGAGAAGTATAGGACATGCAAGTTGCTCAAAGTATACATGCAAATTCATACGTGAAAGGATTTTTTTCTTTTTGAAAACGGAATGTGAAAGGAATTTTTTTTAGAATGCACTTGGCATGTCGCTAACATGTTATAGTTAATAGACCTCAATAGACGGCAGAAACGCCAGCCCGCCGCAATTTGATAGAGACGAGGAGGGAGAAGCGATACAAGCTGCTGGATTACTAGAGATAGGTGTCGCACGAAAGCCAAGAAATATGGTGATAGCGTGGGTTAGCCATGTACTAGTATGATGTAACTACACTGGGCTGCCGTGTTTCGTACTCTTCCAGTCCACTATGGAGATGATTGGTTAATTTTATATTGCTGAATAATATTAAATATTATGAGTGCATATGCTCCTCCACGAGGTTCCTTGCTCCTTCTCGGTCGTTCGGAATCTATGTTCTTCCACTCTATTTTTTTACGTGAGCTTTGTTCATCCTTTTGCCAACACGCGAGACGTCTAGCATCATGGTGCATGTGTTATGCAAGGATTGTTATGAAGAACACGTGGGACTGGAACTACGAGACAGACATGTACCCAGGAGTGGACGTACGCACCTGAGTAATGTAGCGCAGTAAGTGAAGTAGAAAGGCACATATGGTATGAACATGCGTGGCATATAGGGTGTGTTTGGTTGCGTTCTCGTCTGAACATAGTTGTTCCCTCTTCATGCATGCTCTCTTCATGCATGCTTCTAGTGTATTTGTGCTAAACTAGTGTGGACTCATGCACCCTCCATACACTCTACCAAACACCCAAACGTAGGTCGAGAAGGGAACTCTTGGGTGGCATTTGTCTCTTACTACGTACTACCACTAAATGTTGTACGTGCAATGCACGGTGATGTTATGGAGTACGTGCCTAAGTACTCTACTACTACTATATTAGTTGGAGGCACATATTAACTTTTATATTTGTTTACATGTATGCCCCGAGACATTCCAACTAGACGTGTCTTTCTCTCCAGGCACTTTGTATCGTTCATACCACTAAGTACTACTACGTGTGGTCTCCGACCCAGAAGTGGAAGAAGTGGAGACGCTCTACCACGCTGTTTTTTTACACTGGGCTCTACCATGCTGTTCATGTCCCACTCCTTTCGCTGACATGTGGGACATCCAGCATGTGCCTTGTTTGGCACCCTTCGTCGTTAGAGTTGAAACGCTAGCATTCATCATAAATAAAAAATAAATAATTATATATCGGTAGTGATACTATATTTTTGCGAACCAATCAGCAGTGATACTATACCATGCGGTTTCCTTGCTCCTCGATATCGGAAAGAATACTTCCGTTCGCCAACATGTGGGACGTCGACCATCCTGGTCCACTTGCCATGCACGGAGAATTCCAAGGGAGAGTCACCCAGGTCGTCGCGCCATAGTTACAATGACTAATGAGCCGTCAAATCATAGGCCCACTTCCCACTTTGAAGTTTCTCGGACGAAGGAACCATCATGACTTCGTTGAATTCCGCTTCTTGAAGAAAACTACTGTACCAGCAGTACTGCTAGCTACAGTAGTTACTCCGACAGAGGCCTCCTTTCGTTCATAGGATAGGAATATGAAAATCATAGGAAGTGGGATGACATGCATCTCAATTCCTATAGAGAAAGAGATGCCATTTGATGCTTAGGATAGGAATTTTTCCATTTAGTCTAGGCTAATGTACCGGTAATTTGCTCTAAAAACTACAGTAGTAACTAGTAGTATTGCTACATACTCGTACTCAGACACAGACACACACACACACACTAACTACTAGTACTACTACTTCTCACATGTTGGCCAGACGCCGTCGTTCTCCTTCCCGGCTTTGTCGGTGACACCCCACCGTGCTTGGATCTCCGCCTACCTCTCCGCAGCAGCGCGTGCATACTTTTCTTTCTTGCAGCGGCGGGCCTCTCTTTTCTTGAGTGCTTTCTGACTTTTCTGCTCCCTCTGTGCGGCTTTGGCCGCCTCTTGCTCTACCGCCCATTCGGCCTTGGCATCTTCAAATTCCTCCCACATAGTTGTGAGGTCACGAGCGGCGATGCACCCGGCACGGCAGGATGCCACCGCTTCCCTACCATTTTGTGTGTGGTCGTGGGCGGCGAGGAACTCGGCGCGGCGGGATGCCATCGCTGCCTTACCGGTTAGTGTGCGGCGCGGTGGCATGAGGTTTTCTTCAAGAAAGGGAAGAAAGGGCTTGAACGAGCATTCCAGTGAAATGATGGTTGCTTCGTCCGGTCCAACTTGGAGGCCACCTTACCACTGCTGGTAAAGGTGTAGGTTTTGTGATATGACGGGTCATGACGGCCACACCGGGGTGACAGGTGAGTCTCGACTATAGCGCCTCGCTGTGATTTGGTGGATTACATGTGGGCCTGGATGATTTGAAATGTCCCGCATGTAGATAGAGCGGCTAGTCATATAGGAGTGCTCAATATTGTGCACCGCGACCAAGGCGGAGAGGAAAATGAGAGAACTACGTAATTAATGCATGAGTTTAATTAGGGTAGTTTTGTAAAGTACGAGATACATTCCTCCAATCGCAAAATGCCTTGGTTCATGAGATTTGAGATTTGAGCCCTATAAACCGGAAAGGAGGGAGTACTGCACACGGTGTAGTCCAGTCACTTGTTAAAATCTCTAGAAAGGCAAATACTCCTTTCCGGTTTACAGGGCTATACTACTCCCTCCGTCTAGGTGTGTAAGTCATCTTACGAAAACCAAATAGTCCCAAAACACTTAGGCGCGGTGCATTAACTTCTACCTTGTTTCTTGTTTCTTAACATATCAACCAATAAGAGATGAGAGGTGTGCATGCTTTTAATGACTTGCAATGGCTAGTTTATTGCATGCAATGCTATCAATTAGCAAATAAACATTGGTGACCCCAGGAGGAAACGGTGCTAAGCGTGTGGACCTATGCAGAATGAGTATCAAACAATGGATAATGGATTTTAATTGTTAAACAATAGCAATTTTGTCTCATGCAAGAGCCTGGCTAGTACTCCAAGGAACCGCACCAAGCGAGCGTTCGCAACTGCCACGTTCGGGTTGCGCTTGGCTCTTCGCCTCTTCGAGAATACGAACAATGATGTTACTCTTACTTCTACAGTATCGAATCCACTGTTGCATGTCCGTCCACCTCGTGCGGGAGGGATAGCGTGTAGCGAAAGCTTCTACTTACTGCTCCTGCCTTTGCGTCTATGACAGGTGGCCCCAACAGGTGGTTGGCCCTCCTGTCATGCAGCCAAAGGCAGGTGCAGTTAAGGCACTGGAGCTCAGTCCGCGAGGGAGAGGGCGTTGTAGTAATCAAACACTACAAGAAATATGTCAATTTGTGACCACCACTATTGGTCACTGAATGGTCACAAATTTCCATTTGTGACCTTTTTGTGACCAAAAACATAAGGTCAAAAGCTGGCCGTCATAAACTGACATTAGCGACCTTTCTTCTGGAATGGTCATAAACGTCTACGACCAAAATACGTCTACTGTGGCGTTTTGGTCACTAGCAACCTCCCCAGGCCATGTAGGCATCCAGCGTGGCAATCTGATGTGGCACAAGATTCAGCCCGGTCCGATTAGGTGTTTTACATGGGCCGAGCCCAATAATTCAACCTATTTGTGTTTTTTCTATAAATTTTTGGTCAGATTCATGGGCCAAGCCCTACAATTCAGCCTTTTTATTTTCGGGGCTTAGGCCATTTTGCATTCCGTTTCATTCAGCCTTTTGTTTTTGTTTTTCATAAATGCACAATATTCCAGTCCACTATTGTTTGGGCCATAGCCTTTTTAGAGCCCAAATATTATTTGATCCAATAGACGAGCATTCACTCTTTTTCATTCATAGATTTCAATTTTACACATTTCAATAGCAAACAATCAATAATTCTCACAATTAAATGATCAAATCCAAAATCACTCTATGAAACTCAAAACAACACATCTGCATGATCCATCAAGTGTACATACAATCAGAAACAAATACAGAGGCACCAAAACTATTGTGCACATCTCCAGGCTTCTTTTGATCTTCGGTCACAGCAGCAGCCACCTCGGTCGCTCGCCTCGCGCTGGCAAAACTTGACATGAAAATATATTATGAACAGACCATTCAAGAAAATGACATTTATTTAGAATGATAACACAAATTGAGCTAGCTAGTACCATGCTTTTTGTTCTCCAACTAGTTAAAATGAGATACCCACTCATACAAGAAAATAGATACACAGTGCAAGAGATACCAAAACAGATACACAAGTTGAGATGTAGCAGGCAGATTCATCAAGTATATATCATGATGTGTATTCATCATATGGCTATTGAGATCCACCAATGCTCAATGCCAAAAATGTAAGATAATGGTTATGGAAAATAGTAAACTTGTAACCAGATTTAAAACAAACAGAACAACAACGTGATGCCATGACCAAATGCTAACCAGAATGCTTTTAATAAAATGGATTGCTTCTAGCTGTTGTAGTAACGACATGTAGGTTCCATCAGGCCATTATCAAGTACTCCAAACCATTGCATGCTTTGCAAAATAAAATACTAGATGAATGTCACTAACAGGAGCACTAGGTGATTAATGGAACAAGACATGGCAGTGTATGTCTGAAGACAGGTGCTGCTTGCCGATGTTCTTCGCATAACTATAGGTTGACCATCAAGTTAGCATTACACAAAGCGAAAAGGAAAGTGAAAAAGACATGGCAGCCTATAGCTATGATGAGAACATAGACAAGCAGCACCTGTCTTCAGATATTGTTGGCTTGCAGCCACAGGTATCCTTGCTTCAAGTCAGGTCCAGGAACTCTTTGTGTGCACATCAAGGCAGAATAGCAGCCTCGGTCATCCAGCCACACTTCGCTACAGGAAAACAAACAAATGGCTGAAGCATCTTGGTCGAAACATGATAAAAAAAACTGCTAAATGGACACTAGCAGCAAAATATATCAGAATGTTAAGTTTAACATGCTAGAAAATTAAAGGAGAGTGCCCCCCACACACAGTGTAAGTAAGACTAGCATATAGTAGTTTGTCTTCTACAAAATGCTTCTAATATAAGTAAGCATGAGAGTGTATGTGTTGGAGCTTCGTCATGCATGCAAATATTTTATGAGGAGAACTAGATACATGTATGTGATCATTAGAATGCATACGAGTGTAGTCATTCTTCCAAGCTAAGTAACGAGGCATGCAAATAGAGGTTATGGTGGCAGCTTTCTATTGGCTGGACTTCACTAGTCTACATGTTGGATTTATGAGTAGCTTGGTACAAGAAATAATACATGGAGTACAATGTAGCCAGATATTAGAAGAAGGTAGAAAAAGAAATGGGATGGTTGCCTCCCACATAAGCAGATAAGCAGCACCCACTTTCTCTCTGATTCTGCACCCTTCACTTCCCTCTCTCGAAATGCACTCTAACTCATACAGACACACACAACAATGCTAGTAGGTATAAATTACAGTTTACAAAACAAGGGGATATAATGGTTTCCCTTGCTCAGTTTCTTAAGCCTACATATAGCATTAGTTTTTGAAAGCACACATCACACATATTTCTAATCTGGACAAAACAGTAGATATAAATCAAATTTTCTATGACACAACAGTAACATCTTTAAGTAAAGTAAATTCCATGGCATATAAACACATCAATTCATTCTGTTTGTGTGTCTTGTAGGTCTGAAACTACTCAACTACTATACGTGCGTAGTACTATGTCAGTAAGCAGCAGAGGAGATTTAAAAGGAAGGACCATGTGTGTGTGTAGAAAACACACACAAGAAACACTGAACATGATCTATTTAGTCTGACAGTTTCCATTACACAGAGGAGATTTGTGGTTGTGTGCATCATGTCATATACTTGCAATTTGTCATGCCGTTTTCAAGTTGCGAACACATAATACATTTGCCGAGGAAATAAAACTAATGCATGGGGTGTCAATGCATTTCAGCTGGGGAGAAGACGTTGAGAGTGCAATGGACTACACTGCTAGTAACCTGACAGAAAAATCTTGACAGGACACACTTAACCAAGAGCAGCCTGCTCTGAATCTGAAGGATACTAACTTAGATATGAAAATATCACAAAGCACAAAGCACCCAGGCTCTGAACTTACAACTGAAACATCTACTTAGCAGCAGTAGTGAGCAAAGGAAGATGAGAGGGGGAGGGAGATGCTACCTGCCGTGGCTGGTCGTCCCTTGACGGCGGCGACCTTGACCTTGGTGGCTGGGTGCGCCCCTGCCGCTCCTTGAGCAGGACAAGGCCAGAGGCTTCACCTTGAGGGGAAGGGCACTGAATGAGCACAGCAGCATCAGGTATTGCGCCTGCACACGTAGACACAAACACCCGGCGTCAACGAGGTAGGTAGGTACGCACGCACATCAGGTACACACGCACATGAGGATGAACACGACGCATCAGTCGATCCATGGCGGAAGTGGTAGGTAGGTAGCGCGCATGAGGAAGGAGTCGAGCTCCTCGTTGTCGTGCGGGGAGAGGAAGGGGCGGTGGTGGGTGGCGTAGGAGTGGAGGAGGCAGACGGACTGCGCGAGCTACGCGTCGATGAGCGGGAGGTGGTCGATTGGGGTGGCCACGCGCAAGCAGCCGACGTGCGCCGCCACCATCTGCTCGCACAATGGGTGCACCGCCATCTTCCCCTTGAGCAGCTGCCGCTCCTCCGCCTCGGCCACCGACGCGGTCACGACCGCCACCGCCACCACGGACGACGATGAGCACTCCCCTCCGCCTCCGCCCCCGCCCCCGAAGCTCATCTCCGTGCCTCCTTCCTGGTCACCAACGCCTTGCATGGGCTGATCTATCGACCTCCTGCCCGCCGGAGATGGCTGCCGGCCTAGATGGCGGTGAAGGAGAGGGAGTTGGGTGAGTGGGTGGGGCGGATCTGGCCTCCGGTTCAGGGGAGAGGAGGGGATGAGATGGAGGCCTGGATCGAGACGGAGGCCTGGATCGGCTAGGGATCTGAATCCCGCCGGGGGAGGGGATGGATCAGGGTGGGTGGGAGAGAGAGGCGGCGGCGGGATGGGGAAGGAGGGGGCGGCGACGGGGGGCCGTCATCGTCGATCTGGATTGGGGAGAGGGATTGGGGTGGGTGGCGGATCTGGAGGGAAAGAATGGAGGCGGGGGAGGGAGGAATGAGAGAAAGAATGGAGGCGGGGTGGTGGGTGGAAAATGTCCATGAGGACAAACCTAGGGTTTCGGCTCAAGTGGGTTTGGGCCGTTGGATCTGGAAGCATCCGACGGTGGTTGATGCGTGATCCGCGTGATATGCCCATGGTCCAATCAGAACACAGCAAACCATTTGATGACCTTATGACCATATAAATTGGTCATGATCGATTCAAGATATAAATTTTCATTCCATTATTCAGTGCTCAAAATGAGTTTTTTTTTGAAAGTCCTATCAAATATATGTTCAAATGATTTCATATTGTGCACAATGGTGCATCTTGGAATTTCAAACAATGTTGCCTAAGGGAGTTTTCATTTTCTTTGCACGGAAAATTCATTTTCCATTTTTCGAGTGCTCGAAAAGAGGTTTTTTTGTGAAGGACCTACCATATATTTGTTGCAAAGTTGTACCAAATCATTTTTCTAAAATACTAGGACATATTTAATGCTCAATTAACAAAATGGTTGGGTGTAAAAAGTTTTGATCCACCTCTCGCTAAAAAGACAAATTTCCCCGATTTAGTTGGAAGCGGGTCAAATTTGAACTGTAGCTGCCTTGAGGTTTGCTCTTTATTTTTTCCAAAACTCATTTCTAGGTACATAAGTATCTATTTAATCAGAGAAACACCAAAAAAATTCAAGATTCACCACTAGCTAGGAACGGTCATTCCCGCCGTTTTCACCGCATTTCGAAACAGGCATAAAAAATTCAAAAATAAATCAAAAAATGGGAAACCTTTGGATTGTGTCATTATATGTGGCCAAGTTCCCAGGAAAAATAACAAGCTTGTAATACAACAATTATTTTAAAAAAGTGTTCTCGGAAACGAGCTATCACATGTGGAGATCAAGGGCTTTCAAGCCAAATGATCAATCTTATGGCCACATTCATGGCATAGTTTATTCAAATGATCTCATATTGTGCACAAGGGTGCATCTTGGAATTCCAAACAATGTTGCCTAAGGAAGTTTTCATTTTCTTTGCACGAAAAATTCATTTTCCAATTTTCTGAGTGCCCAAAATGAGTTCTTTTGTGAAGGACCTACCATATATTTGTTGCAAAATTGGACCTAATCAATTTTATAAAATACTAGGCCATATATAATGCACAATTGACAAAATGGTTGGGTGTCAAAAGTTTTGATCCACCTCTGGTGAAAAGGACAAATTCCCGCCGATTCAGTAGGAAGCGGGTCAAATTTGAACTGCAGCTGCCTCATAGTTTGCTTTTTATTTTTTCCAAAAATCATTTCGAGGTACATAAGTATCTATTTAATCAGAGAAACACCAAAAAAATTCCAAGATTCAACCACTAGCTAGGAACGGTCATTTCCGCCGTTTTGACCGCATCTTGGAACGGGCATAAAAAATTCAAAAAAATCAAAAAATTGGGAAACCTTCGCATTGTGTCATTATATGTGGCCAAGTTCCTAGGAAAAATAAAAAACTTGTAATACGACAATTTTCTTAAAAAAGTGTTCTAAAAAATGAGCTATCATGTGTGGAGATCGAGGGCTTTCAAGCCAAATGATCGATCTTATGGCCACATCCATGGCATAGTTTGTTCAAATGATCTCATATTGTGCACAAGGGTGCATATTGGAATGACAAACAATGTTTCCTAAGGAAGTTTTCATTTTCTTTGGACGAAAACACCATTTTCCATTTTTTGAGTGCCCAAAAGGAGGTTTTTTTGTGAAGGACCTCCCAAATAATTGTTGCAAAATTGGACCAAATCATTTTTATAAAATACTAGGACATATTTAATGCACAATTGACCAAATGGTTGGGTGTAAAAAGTTTTGATGCACCTCTCGTGAAAAAGACAAATTTCCGCCTATTCAGCTGGAAGCGGGTCAAATTTGAACTATAGCTGCCTTGTAGTTTTCTCTTTATTAAAAAAAATCATTTCTAGGTACATAAGTATCTATTTAATCAGAGAAACACCAAAAAAAATTCCAAGATTCAACCACTAGCTTGGAACGGTCATTCCCGCCGTTTTGTCCGCATTTTGAAACGGGCATAAAAAATTCAAAAAAAATCAAAAAATTGGGAAACCTTCGCATTGTGTCATTTTATGTGGTCAAGTTCCCAGGAAAAATAACAAACTTGTAATATGGCACTATTTTAAAAAAGTGTTCTCAGAAACGAGCTATCACATGTGGAGATCAATGGCTTTCAAGCCAAATGATCAAACTTATGGCCACATTCATGGCATAGTTTGTTCAAATGATCTCATATTGTGCACAAGGGTGCATATTGGAATGGCAAACAATGTTGCCTAAGGAAGTTTCCATTTTCTTTGGACGAAAAAAACATTTTCCATTTTTCGAGTGCCCAAAAGGAGGTTTTTTTGTGAAGGACCTCCCAAATAATTGTTGCAAAACTGCACCAAATCAATTTTATAAAATATTAGGACATATTAATGCACAATTGACCAAATGTTTGGGTGTCAAAAGTTTTTGATCCACCTCTCATGAAAAAGACAAATTTTTGCCGGTTCAGTAGGAAGCGGGTCAAATTTGAACTATAGCTACCTCGTAGTTTGCTCTTTATTTTTTCCAAAAATCATTTCTAGGTACATAAGTATCTATTTTATCAGAGAAACACCAAAAAAATTCAAGATTCAACCACTAGCTAGGAACGGTCATTCCCGCCGTTTTGACCGCATTTTAAAACGGGCATAAAAAGTTCAAAAAAATCAAAAAATTGGGAAACCTTCGCATTGTGTCATTATATATCGCCAAGTTCCCAGGAAAAATAATAAACTTGTAATACGGCAATTCTTTTAAAAAACTGTTCTCAGAAATGAGCTATCATGCGTGAAGATTCATGGCTTTCAAGCCAAATGATCAATCTTATGGCCACATTCATGGCATAGTTTGTTCAAATGATCTCATATTGTGCACAAGGGTGCATCTTGGAATTCCAAACAATGTTGCCTAAGGAAGTTTTCATTTTCTTTGCACGAAAAATTCATTTTCCAATTTTCTGAGTGCCCAAAATGAGTTCTTTTGTGAAGGACCTACCATATATTTGTTGCAAAATTGGACCTAATCAATTTTATAAAATACTAGGCCATATATAATGCACAATTGACAAAATGGTTGGGTGTCAAAAGTTTTGATCCACCTCTGGTGAAAAGGACAAATTCCCGCCGATTCAGTAGGAAGCGGGTCAAATTTGAACTGCAGCTGCCTCATAGTTTGCTATTTATTTTGTCCAAAAATCATTTCTAGTTACATAAGTACCTATTTAATCTTAAATACATGGTTTAGTGGCGATACGTCGAGGTTTGGGTGGTGGCCGAGGCCCCCAACTCTAGAGCACGTAAACTCGCATGCCCGCCGCGTGGTCACCGCGTGACCCTGGCGTTGCCATGTGTTCTGGGCAGCCTAGGCATGTCTAGTGGGTTGGGCACTCCCCAGGTAGGTGATAGGAAGAAAATCACAACATAATATTCTCACGAGGAGACCGATCGATGCTCAAACATGAATAAGCAGCCAAGTGTTTGATTAGCGGTACGGGAAATGCACATGGCCAATGGGCGCGAGTTTTGGCTGAGAATGATCATCTACTAAGGAGAATGTCTTCACAAATTTTTATCTCAAAAGGAGGATCCTAGGTGGTACTTGCTTTGCAAAGTACCACACTGGACAAAAATATGAATGTTGAAGCTGGGCTCAAAATAATGAATGGATTGAGCTGAAATTTAGTGGAGGATGGTTATTTGGGCATAGGAAAGCATTGTAGAAAATTGATACCATTTGGACATGCCAAAGTAGTATTTCCTTCACAATGCTCTTCTATGGACAAAAACTTGGGAAAACTAGTGAGAGAGATTGGATAAATTAAATGAGCTAAAAATTGGTGTAGGTAAGTTACATAGGTATGGTTATGCGCTGGTAAATTTTCAGATCATTTGGGTAAGCCTAGCTAGTACTTACTTCACAAAGCTTCTCTCGAGGTAGAAACTTTGGAAATTTCCTGAGAAAGATTTACTAGGAAAATTGAGCTGAATATTATCATGTGGCAATGATTTGGGTATGGAAGAGTGCCCGAAAAGTCTGAGGGTAATAGGAGGGGTCTATATAACACTTGCTTTGCAACATGCCAATTTGGCCATAAAATATAAATTGAACCTGGGCTCACATAGATGATTTGACTGAGCTGCAATTTGGAGGAGGGTGATAATTTGGGCATATGAAGGAACTGTATAAATTTCTTGTCATTTCGAGATATGAAAAAGGTACTTCCTTCACAATGCTTCTAGGTGGACAAAACCTTTGGAAATTTGCCGAGGAAGATTTGCTAGGCAAATGGAGCTGAATTTTGTCATGCGGTAATGATTTGGATAGAAAAGAGTGCCCAAAAGTTCCTAGGGCAATCAAGAATATATAAATAGCACTTCCTTCATAAGTGTTGTTGTGAACAGAATAGGAAAATGAATATTGTTGAATTAGTTTTGAACTAGGCAAGGAAGGACTTTTACATATTTGATGAAGATATGACCCAAAGAATTTATGAGATTTTTTTGGGAATTTTGGGAATGACAGAAATATAGGTTGCTTCACAACCTAGGGCAAAAACTACCACATGGACATGACACATAGGCAAAATTGATGAGGTGGCGCCTTGTCATAGCAACCCACCACAATTTACAAGGTTATGACCATCTATATTGGTCATGATTAGCTAGAAATAAGGCATCGGACTAGTGCTGTCTGCTTTATGACCATTTCATCTAAGGAAATTATGACCTTTCTGACCAAAATGGTCGCAATGGTTTAGGGTTTGGAGCCCCCCGAACAGTTTTTGACCAATTGGTCTAAAATGGTCATAGATTTATGACCAATTCTTCCAGGGTCACTGACAGAAGGTCATAAGTTGACATATTTCTTGTAGTGAAATTTCTCGGTCTTGTACGAGTTGACGCGACACATCAAAGCACTACACTCGATATAAGTCTTTTTACACATTTCAAATGGGCTACTTCATATGTAGGAGTAGACATATTCTGCCTCATATGTAGTCACTTGTTGCAATCTCTAAAAAGACTTATATTTGGAAATGGAGGGAGTACAACGCATGGATGCATGCCGTGACTTTCCTTTTGATACTTGCATGTGTTGATTTGATGCACCTTGCCAAATTTTGACTATAAATTTAACTAACCAAATTTTCATGCATGTCACAAAAAATTATGGGGCTGTTTGGATTGTGACTATGTTTGTCTTATGTTGCCACATTATTTTTCCCACACTTTCCACACTTACCTAACCTGAGTTGCTCAAATTGTTAGACACACTTTGGCTTGCCTAAGGGAATCTTGCCATAATTTTTGTGTCTATGACATGTGGGGTTGACTGCTAATAAAAAAATTCTTGTCTTAGGTGTGGCTAATAAAAAAGACTTATATTTAGGAACGGATGGAGTAGAAAATATAAATAATAATGCATGTTGGGGCAACCCACGTTTCCGCTAATTTTAGCCGTGGGCTTGTTCACAATTTTTACGAGGGGGTGGTTGTTCATTTAATGGAGGGACTTGTAGTACCAGACTTGAATGATACAAAGTGCGACCTGGCACACCGTAACACCACTTGGAACAAGCAGGTAGCTATCTCAAAAAACAATTAACAACTAAAAAAACCACGACCTGGCATGTAGTAGTACACAATTTTAAACGATTGTTTTGATGGAATGAAAAAGGAAAACTACCCCACTACTTATATATAGGCCGGAGCCTCCGTGCTTGCTTGCTAGGGTTGCTCTATTCACACACTCTCATCCTCTCCAGATCTAAACAAGATAGGGGAAGTAACAATGTCTTTCTCCCTTCAAAAAACACTGGCTTTCTATCCTCATCGATGGTTATAGATCCGGACGTATCCCCCTCCGCCGGTGAAGGGGAGGAGGGGCAACGTTTAGGCCGTCGTCGACAGCAAGGGAGGAGACCCACTGCCGGCCGCACCATTATCTCTAGCCGAGCGCTGGCGCGGGAGGTCCTCCGATCCCTTCGTCATTGCCTGTGGGCGGATCCAGCCTCCCACCGCCCACCTATCCATATCCCGACGACCTTCAGGTATATCTTCGTTCGAAACCACCTTAGCTCTACTTCCCCAGCTCGCTACGTCACTGCATGTGCATCATTTTCTACCTCTCAGCCCCTCTCGATCGGATGGTCCAACATAACATTTTTTTCTTCTATTGTTAGAGGTAAAGCTACTTCATGGAGTCGAATATTGTACTCCCTCCATCCGAAAATAATTGTCATTGAAATGGATTATCTAGATGTATTTTATTCTAGACACATCCATTTTGATGACAAGTAATTCTGGACGGAGGGAGTACTTGGTTCAAACAAGAAATAAAGTGGGGGTGGGGGAATTTAGTATGTACATCGGACTTGGTACAAACAGGAAGGAAAGGGGGTGAAAGTAGTACAGACTGGTCATCCAACCGGTCTCTTGGTCGAAAAGGGAAATATAGGGGTGACGCTGTACACAGTGGTATGACCAGGACTAGATTTGCTATCTACACGTAGGAGTAGGTGGCTAGAGTGAACAAAAATGGGACCAACCCAGATATGTTTCTTGGATGTTTGTTTCTCGGGGCAACAAACTATGAATCACCACTTTATGCCCTTGTTTACGTACATGGTGCTGGACTGCTGGTGCACCCACTGTCCCATACCCAGAATACCATAGGAATTGTGTTCCTACGAAAATCCTGCACCAAACCTGTGAACCGAACGCAGCCTTAGCTGTTCTTAATCTAATGTCCCTGGTAAAAATGAAGCCATGCCACTATTATAAGCCATGACAAGTTTAGCCAAATTTTTTTGCCAGTAATTGTTTGAGACTCTGACTGTTCCCTCTGTGCCTTTTTGTGCAAACAGGGCTATCCAATTCACCTGGTTGCTGTTGTGACCTTTTCGTGCACTGCACAAAACTCTTCTTAAAAGAAGTGACTTTTGTGCTGTTTAACTGGAATGTCAGAATGGAACAGTTGGTTCATTTTGGTGGAACTGCACAAAGGGAGATCTGTGTTCCAATCCTCATCATCCATATTTGCGCCATCACCTTCCTTTAGGTAAGAATCTCTACTCCTAATGGAGTAGTTGGTAGTCTCCCCCGGTCAATTTTCGTCCCACCACTTTCGTCCGATTTTTTCCGTAGGTTAACCTTCGTAGATTTTTTTGTTCCGTCCACCACCTGCCCTCCGCTAGTTTTACCGTCGTGAAATGATGAAAGAACCAGTGGAATCCCTCGCTAGCCCTACCTCATCTCCCGTCTCCATTCGCAGCCGCCGCCACACCTACCGACTCGTGCGCATCACACCTACCCCTGCGCTCGGCCACCGCGGCGGCGATGGCGGCGGCCCGGCTCCACCCACACACTTATCCAAAAAACGCGTGTGATCCCCTCGACCTCCACGTTAACGCCACTGTCGTGCGATCCCCTCGACCTCCAGGTTAACGCCGCTGATCTCCTCGAGAAGACCCCGCCGGATCTCGCCTCCACAGGATCGTCGACCATTCTGTATCGCTGCCGCCGCCGCCGATCCCCTCTGGAAGACCCCGCCGACCCCGCCAGATCTTGCGTCCACAGTTCTGGATCGCCGCCGCAGAGCGGTTTCAAACCCAGGTATTTTTGATCTAGATTTGACTCATCGCCTCATCTAGCTTGTGCTTGCTCCCACCCCCTTGGCTCGTAATCAATTGTTCGTCCTCCTGTGACCTCGCTGGCTCAACCAACGATGGAGTTTCTAGGTTGTTCGGTCAGTCCTACCATGCGTTTGTGCGAGCATCCCATCTCATGTAACCACCACTACACCCACTTCCTATCCCATCGTGCTTACTCATCATTGTTTCTTTCAGTTGTTGCATAGGTTAGATTCGGGTCTCCATGTGCCATCGTCTTACTTTGGCAAGGGATCTGCTTACGGAATAACCGTTCAGGTATCCAGATTTTCGCCAGATCTACACGTCAATATCTTCTCAGTGCATCTACAAGCTCATTAGTCAGTACTTTCAACCATTCTAACATGTTTCAGTTCTAGCAGCATGCAGGTGGCTCTAGAGGGGATTACGTCATAGACATGCTGATCAGGTACATGGCCGAGTCGTCCGCAACGCGGTTCTTGAGTCTGCCTCCTTGAGCTGATTCGGGAGATGTAAATTTTTCGACTCCCCTTCTAATTTTCAAGCTCTCATCATGTTACGAACTTGCCACTAGAAACATGATTGTTGCATTCATCCACGCACCTCTATCAGGGCATTAAGCACATATATCAGGGCATTAAGCTAAACTTAGCTTTTGAAGTGCATGTTAGTAAGATTTATAGCAGCAACAAAGCCCACAACAGTCATGTTCATGCTGATTGGTCCCTTGTATATGTCAGCAATGCATATGTTTTTGGTTTGCATTAGATTTGTATGAACTACTTAATTAGTATTGAGTCTCAATGGCATCTTCTCTTAGGAGCAGTTGATGGGGGAGATCCTAGCATTCTACAATTGGGGAGGTTTTAAATCTTTTTCTGTAGAGAAATTGATCCAGTCCTGAATATTAGATTAGTCTATTTTACAAGGTTGAGAGTAGCTCAAAAGATTCTCATAGATTCTCTACCTTTGCCCTCATGAAATAATTCTAAAACCAAATAGTGATGTCAGGTGTAAATTCCATGAACAATAGTTGGTTTCTGTAGTTATTTGTCAAATTTTTCATCATAGGGTTCTAGGATTGGTGACTAAGCAGGGTTGTTTTCTTTCTTTAATACATACAGGATTAGGTCATAACAATGTATTTTTAATGATCATACCTTTAAATGTCACATGAAAATAAATCATATCTTAACTTTTCTAACCATTTTCTGTTATTTGCTTGAGGAACAACCAACATGAATATTTGTATTCAAGCTCCCAACAAAGTTACTACTGTTGTCACAGAAATATAGTTCTGTTGTATGTATACTTAATTTCCCAAGATTTAGATTTTCTTCTTATCTTACATGTTATTTTTTCTGCTTGTGAAAAAAATCAGTTTAAAAAAATAGGTCCTCATTCTAAAGGAGTAACTTCTTGAACCAGCAGTAGGCATTGTGTCGGGAAGGACGAGGAGCAGGAGCATTGGTTCAGATTTTCTCTGTTGTCCTTGTGTTTGTTTACCGATTATTGGCTTGACATGAAGATTGATCATGTGCGTGGATGTCATGTGCATGTTCTTCTTAGTTTCAATACACTTTAACTGGATTATACTTCATGTACTCCGAGTACTTGCTCTTGTGAACTGACAGTAGGTTTTTGTTTGCATTTTAACCCTTGTTAGTATGTTTTCCAAGCTACATGGCCTGTTGCAACACTCTTCGGAGTCAAACCCTTGGGTGGTGGCGACGGTGATTACGACGACAGGTTGTGGGCCTACCAGAGGGTGCGGCAGGCGGCAGTGCAAGGCGACTCATAGCGGGGCGCGGGGCCGATGCTCGCAACAGTGGCGGGAGTGAGCATGGTGTAGGCAGCTGCCAGATGTGGTGCGGGCGGTAGCTGGCATGGTCATGCAGATGTCCATCCGGGACGCACAGTGAGTATTATCCACATGATGGTCTAATTAACCAAGATCTGGCATATACAAAAAAAATACATGTTTGACACTATTTAAGATGGTCCCTCAAACAGCCACTCCGCCACACCTGCCGACCCCTGCGCAGCACACCCACCCCTGCGCTCGGCCACCGCGGCGGCGGTGGCCCGGCTCCAGCGCGCCGACGGCTGCGGCGGAGGCCCCAGAGGCGGTCGTCGGGGCGGGCGGCACAAGGTGGGTGCCGATGGGCGCGCGGGAGTACTACGACTACTGGCGGATCAATCTACGGCGACATCATGCACAAGGCCATCCTCGTCGACGCCACCGGCACCCTCCTCGCCCCACTGAGCCCATGGCCTAGGTCGGCCTACGCCCTTCCCCCATATACCGCAGCTCCAATTCATGTTCCTCTGTTTGTTCCGCTCGATTCTGCTGGCCGTTCCCATGGTTGACGGAGGCCTGCATGTTTTCTATGCGGTGCACATGCTGAGACAATGCGTGGCGTTTGGACCGACCTGATCCATGCTCCCGTAGCCCGTTACGTTCGTCTATGTTCGTAGATTCGGGTTGTGAGAACCTGGGCAGATTTGTTTCTACTATTCATTTCTGGGTTGTGTGGATTTGTTTCTCCGTGCATAACGAATTACTGATAAAAATCTCCCTTTCCTCTGTTAATTGGGTATGCATACGGTGGTTTGATTAATATGGCTTGTGTTCTGAATGTTAATTCAGGTGTACAGAACAGTAGGCGAAAAGTATGGGGTGAATTACTCGGAGGATGAGATCTTGATGAGGACCTCGAGGCCTTGGAGATCCCCTCAGAACAAGACGCGCGCGGGAGCTCTACCTTTGATGGGGAAAACAACGGAGTTGATGCAGTGGCGAATGTGGGCGGGGTAGGTCGTGGAGGGAGACTTGCTGGTCGGAGCAGCAGGAGCAAGAAGGTTGAGGCGGTTCAGGTTTGTCTCTATCTTCCTCCCCCTCTCTTTCCCCCCTTGTCTCATGGATGAGGTCGCTGGTGCATGCAAGGAATGGGTCGAAAACGAATCGTAGCAAGAGCAGGGAGCTGGACGTGGTTCATGGTTTGACTTTAGTTCCTCTCTCTCTCTAGATCTCTAGACGTGGGTCTTTTTATCCATATACTGAACCATGAAGTTGTAAGTTCATGTTCTTTATATTTGTACAAATATTTAACTGCATGAGTGAATGTTCTGGGTCCGATACAGCAGCTAAGCTTAGGTGATTCCTCATGTTCTATGTGGATCGCATAGAAAATAGAAATCCTAATTTCTGAAAATAGACTAAATCATGTATATATTTGCAGGGCAAGACAAGAACATTAGTTGGATCCAGAGTATTGAGATTGCAGAGGACTCAACAAAGGATCTGCACTTATTCTATAAATTCAGTATCGGGTTAGTGCCTCTGTTTAGTGATTATATAGAACTACCTTTTGAACTTGCAGAAAGTGAATGCATATAAGAATCGAGGACCTTTACAGTGGATGCATGATGATGATCATCCACCGAGCAGCACATCATCTTGGAAAAGCATATGCGAATTTCTGCTAGGTTTGCTTCTCCGGTTGTCCCTCTCATCAACTCTCTCAGCTCCCAAACCATTAACCCCGTCCTGGTTGTTCCTATATTTTCTTTTTGTTTTGTTTCTACCAATGCACTTTTCTTGGCATGTTTTAGTGTGTTCCTTCCTACGGCCAACTCGACCATTTGCTCCGCATGGAGTTTTTTAGCTTAGAAGTCGCAAATAATTTGAGAATGCATTGGTCTTTTCTGCAATCTGTTATACAGGGGGATCTTTCATGTTTTTCTACAGTTCTTTGTTCTCTTTGGCAATTCATTTGGATTGTGTCTCTCTCAAGCTTGGGCATATTAGTTGTATGGTTGACTTTTTTTAGTAGCAGGGAGTAACTAAGTAGTTCACAAGCCAAGCATTTGTAAACTTTGATCATTTATTTGTAGAGAGTATATTTATTTTTTTGTTCACCGTTTAGATATATATTTTGTGCTTGGCCTGCTGTATTTTCTTGAAGTAAACACTTTATTAGCTCTTTTACAGTTAAAAATGCATGCTTGCAAGTTGCAATATATAACTGTTAATCTCATGCTCCAATCTTTAATTTGCTAATCTGATATTCAACTTTACTTTCAAGGATAAGCTGGTCAATGTAGGAAAATCTAAAAGAAAGCGTCTAAAATCAACATTTGAATGCACATCCTGTATTATGTTACTACAGAAATTAATATTGTGGTCTATTATTGGGAATCATGAGTTTCCTGATAATGAGACCCATTAGTAAGGGTTTGTTCAGAAGGCGCTGCCTATATAAATGTGATGTACTGGTGTTTTGATCGATTGTCTCTTCACCTATCTGGATTACTTAGCTCGAGCTATTACAGAATCTTATACTTTAATAAGTACAACATTATCAATTTTGGAGTAGTAGAGTAATCATGTATAGGTATATAAAGTTAGTCATGATCAGATTCCTATATGTTATGTAGGATCGGCATATCCTAAATAGTAGAACATAAAAATCAGTGCCATGAAATATTAATTTGAGAAAATTTAATTTACCATTTCTTTCATATGAACTTAAAGAGAAGGCGCTTATTTCACAGGCTAAGGTTTCTGTTGGTTACTTCTTTTCGTCCTTCGGTTCATCGAAAAATGAAGAGGATCATGCCTTTCTGTTGGAATTGCTTTTCTGGTTTAAGCAATCATTCAGGTTATTGAAACACTCACATGCCTCTTTTGTTCAGTCATTACTAATGCTGAGTGTCATGTGTCTGATATGGTTTCATGAGAGTAATTACCAGTAGTTAGAGGGTTCAGATTAGGGATTACGAATATGAAGTAGATGCCTTATATATAGATGCCTAAAGATTCAAAAACTAATACTTATCTCTAATCATCCTTACATGCAAGGGGGGCACATTTCCGGAGGGCGGCGGTGTTGAAGGGACCCGCTAGCGCTGGGCAAGATCCCGATCGATGGACTCGCCTGGTTGCTGGAGCCAGATCGCGCGTCGGCTTGGGGACACCTCGGGGATGTCCACAACAGTGCGGGATAGGGACCGAGCGTCGGGGCATGTCGCGGGTTCCGGTTGAGGGCTTGATCATATAACTGAATTATTATTGCTTGCTTTCTGACATTGTGACATTGAACACTAGAGCTAAATTGACTCTCTTCACAAGATTCACTTTGATACAACCATTTTCTTAATGTCAGTCTTCATGTGAAGGTTTCAAGTACTACATATAGGAGGAGGCAGGAGTGGCTGCAATCTTGATACGAAATGACACTTACGGAGCTTCTTTACCTAACATGGGCAAGAAGTTCGCAAAATCCAGTGAGCGTAGAGTATAGCCGGTTGGATACATATCTGCAGAGTGCATGTAGTGTGTGTGTCAGATATACAGTGGGAAAACACCATAATGCAAGTGTCAGATCCTGTTCTTGATGCAATTTTGCGACTTTATTCTGGACTGTTAAGCAATTGGTTGATGTTAAGATGAAACTCGGATCAGTCTTGTGGCTCTTCTGTACCTATATGCCTAGATTATTTGCTAATGGTATATGAACTATATCTTCCTATATAGGATGATCAATTGCTAGGAATAGAAAGACTATGGTTTTGATTTTTATCATGTTTTTGTGATTAGCTTCCTGGTAGACTAGACTTCCAGTTATCTGCTAGACTAAATAATTTGTAGCTATTTTTAACTATTGATTAGTACACATAGATGAATTATGTTGGTCTCAAAATGCAACACATTTCTTGGATGCCTTGACTGTATGCATACTTGTGTTATATGGATGCGCTCACGATATATGCTAGATGGTGTCTTCCTTTTTATAGCTTGATTAGATGCAACTGTAGACGTTTAATTATAACTAGACATTGTGGCGAGCTCCGCTGCGCCTGGCGAAAGAACTGTGGTTTGTGGGAGACTTCAGGTGGCCTGGTCCTTACAGCCTCATTGGTGGCCTGATTTTCTGTGTGGCTGGTAGCTTGTCTATTTTTTCTTGGGAACGGTCAAAATGAGTTGTATGCTGCTAGCTCTGGACGGGAAAATACATGGATGAACCCAAGTACATCTGCACCCACTTTGAAAGACACCTTTTTAAGTTTTTGAAAAAACTGAAAATTGTTGCACATGTACAGCTTCACATTCTATGTGTGTGCCAAAAGTTTCGAACGATTTTTTTTCGTGTGCAAAAAAGAAAAAAAACTGTCTCATGGAACACTATTTTCAACCATTGAAATTTGTCTTTTTTGTGGAGGCAAAATAAAATGATGTATTTTTACAAAAGTTTGTGTCGCGCACATATTTTTGCAGAGATGTAGACGATAATTTTTTGGAATTATTTATAACATGGCGGGATACCGAGCAAGAAGAGGAGGGTCCACTAAAAAAGAGAAGGACCCATCGTGGGATGGTTTTTTTGTGTTGGGCCAGTGTGTTGAAGATAACATGGCGGACCACCATATTCCTCTCACACATATGGTCTGGATTTGGGGTAGGATGGACTGTCCAGACGGTTGAATTTTGAGAAGCCCGCTAGGCAACAGTTTCATGTCCGAACATGGTCGGGCGTACAGGAGAGAAATGAGCGTCGGACTTGGAGACGACCCTAATCATTTGTTCAATTAATTTATATATATATCATAGCCCATAGCAACGCACGGGCACTCTGCTAGTGATATTTAATGCATGTGTTCATCTCTATTTTCCGACTGCCATGGGAAAATAATGATGTTTTTTACTAGTACACTTGTACTCCCTCACTGAAAAAACCAATTCTGAATTAGAAGGCCAATCATGTACTTGGTTTCACCAACTGGTGAGGAGAAAGAGAAACAAAGCATGAAGAGGAAGAAGAAGAAGAATAAACAGTGCCAAGGCGATCTTGCTGAAGCTAGATGCCTCAGTCGAGGCCATTCAAGGGCTCCGACAACGACTACCTTACATGTGAGACGATCCTCCAGGGAACCCTTCCACTTCTGCTGTCTCACTTAATTAATTAGGAGTACTTAAGTACCACTAATTTATTACTGCCTAATTTTCCTATTGGAGTGAAACAAATCTTTAGTAGGACCGTATACTGAATCATGTACGTGTGTATGTTTGTCTATGGAGGTGAATCATGTGGTGGAGCAGGGAGGGAATATTATTAGTGTCATGACATAATAGTGCTATTGTTTTGCATGTCAATTTATTGCCATTGGTTCAATGAGGCAATGTTTTGCATATTGTCCATCATGAATTTGATGCTACTGTTGGAGTAATATGCTAATGTCTTCCTATCCTTTCTCATTAAGCTAAGGAAGGTTTCACCTTGTTCCTACTTGTGCAAACAGGGATCATGTTGTGCCAATCATACATTTTAGTGGAACTACACAAGACAATACAATTAGTTGTATCCCAGCTAGTGCTTTAACTCTGCTGGAAGTTCTTGATAATCTTTCGATATAATCTCAGCACTGGTAAACAAGAGTGATTTCAACCATACATTTGAAGTGCACAAAAATATATACTATTGTGTGATTCCAGTGAGTGCTTTATCATCTCTTATGGGCCTACATGAATAAGGTTTTTTTTTCTCAGGTTGGTACGGGCCTAAGGCCTTCATCCATATTAGTTTGCTGCCATCTCTATTTATATCGTGCTACTGTCATGAGAAACTCCTTTATCTTTGCACGTTAAACTTTTGCAACCTATGATAAATGGCAATGCTTTGAGTGTTGAGTTGAGCTAATTGGCACTGATTAAATAAACTAATACCTCTCTTTAAGCAAGACTACTATGTTGCTAACTTTACCCATTAAGATAATGAGGGTACTTCTATTTGTTAGTGTATGTTTCATCAACTAGTCCCACTATTACAGTAATCTCACTCTCTCAATATATGTGCCAACAAGGATGCTCGATTTTGGTGGAACTGCACAAAAACTTTGGGTGCTTCATTGCCTCGACAGCTTCCGTCCTTTCCTGTCAGTCGCTAATCTCCGCTTGCTTTCTTCCTTTGCTGCCAGTCGCTTGGCTTATCCCAGCTTCCAGTCAAAGTAAATAGTAATTGATATGCTACCTCACACAGGTTGGTACTGGTCTTTATCCTGATTATTGTGCCTATCATATGTATTGGTAATTTGGTATTGTGCTACTGTTTGCCGATTTCATAAAGGAGTAATTTGGAGCCTGAACTCGCATGCAAATAATTACATCGGGTGATTTCAGTAGAACTGCACAAAATGATCAGATGGACAGGTACTTATGCTGCTGCTATGTACTCCAAAGTTCACTCAGACAAGCATCGATGTTGACAAGAAGTGTCTATATTCATTTGATTATCAACCAGCGTCAACCAATTGTCAAACTCCATGTATTAGGAGAGTGAACGCCAAAAATATTGCTTGGTGCATAGCCTAGAAAAACGCAGTCCAGTCTTTGGTCCCAACTTGTGCCTTTTGGTTATCGGCAGATATGGTAGCGAACTATATGGCATGGAGTCTAAAGATTCCAGACAAGTTGGTTGACGCGTATATTCATCTGGCACTTAATCAGTCTGCACGCCAAGGATGCTCCATTTCAGTTGAACTGCACAAAAAATTTGGGTGGTTCATTTTCTCAACCGCCTCCTTTCTCGTCTGCAATGTAGAATTTTGGCCACAATATTCGCTGTAATACTAACAAAAATAATATGGGCTCCAGAAAAACCTTAAGAATTAGCAAATGGGCTGTAAATTATTAGAAATAATGGCAGATGGGCTGTATGCTGTTTTTCACAGATTTGAGGCTTTCCTAAGAAAAGGTTGATGCACAAGCAGTGATTATTGGACGTCCATCGAATGGTCGACGTGCTTCTTCAATCTCTGCTCTTCCTGCTCCAACCGCTCAAACAAGCGCCGGCGGGACTGCCCGCTCCCACCTCCCCGCAGCCGGTTGTGCTGTCGCGCAGGCCTCACCACCCCACCGTACTCCCATCATTGGCCTAGCCATCCCTCTACTCACCCACACCTGCTGTTATTCTTCGGCGACGGCAGATGAACCAGTAAACCCTCGTACAGTCGTACTTCCCTCCGCGTGGGAAACAACTGCCGAGTCTTCCCTGCCTTCGTGTCGTTCCCTTCCTAGGCCTCGCCGTCGTCCACCGCCCTGGTGCTCTTGGCGCCGCCTGGTCAACGTGGTCAACGACTGACATGCATCTGAAGTGGACTGTACGTGGAGAGGCCGACAGCTGGGTCCATGGGCGCACGCAAGGAAATGACTCCTTATTACGCGCAAAATAATGATTCCTCCACCTGACATCAGGGACCCACCGAAAGGGCCTCTGTATTTCGCGAAAAAATGTTACTATCGCTGACAGCTCGGACCCACCAGCTATATCCTCGTACGCATGGAAGCCACCCAACCAGCGCCGGTCGTGCCTCGTGCTCCTGCCTCCCGTGGCCGGCTGCGATGCGGCGGAGGCCTCACCGCCCCCTACTACTCCCACCGCTAGCCAGGCCATCCCTCTACTCCCACACCCCCTGTTATTCTGTGGCAATGGCAGCCTCACACCACAGCGAACCAATGAACCCTCGTACTCCTCTACGCGTGGGCATCCACTGCCGCATCTTCCCCGGCTCCGCGTCGTCCCCTTCCTAGACCTCACCGTCGTCCACCGTCTTGGTGCTCTCGGCGCGGCGTGGTCAACATGGTCAAGGAACGGCTTCCATCGAACATGGACTGTACGTGGAGAGGCTGATAGCTGGGTCCATGGCCGCAGCAAGGAAGTGCCTCCTTATTACGTGCAAAGTAATTATTCCTCCACCTGACAGCGGGGACCCACCGAACGGGCCACCATATTTCACGAAAAAAAACGTTTGCCCCTGACTGTTGGGACCCACCAGCTACATCTTCGCATGCAAGGAAGTGTGTCCGGGCAAAAAAAAAACGATTCGCCCCCCTGACTGCTGGGACCCACCAGCTACATCTTCGCAGGCAAGGAAGTGCCTGACAGTCGGGACCCACCTGGTCGAAGCGTACATAGCGTTGTCATTCTAGTCGCTAACATGTACGTACATATATACTGGTGGATGTAGAGGCGCGCACGTGTCGTAGTAGAGGCGCGTACATGTCGTAGTAGAGGCGCGCACGTAGCATGTACACATACGTACAACGGCCATGGTGCAAGAAAGAAAATACGACCACGTATGTGTACATACGGCGGGGTCTCGAACGCCTACTCGTGCATACGTACAGCCAGGGCTCGTGTACATGGCTGGGTCGGAACGGAGAGACATCGTCGTCGTCGTGTTCATGGGGAGCCAACGGAATGCATCGTGTTCATGGGGAGGCAACGGAATGCTCCATGTTCATCGGGAGGCAACGGAACGCGTGGGAGCCAACCGGCTGGGTCGGAACAGAATGCGTGGTCGTGTTCATCGGGAGGGCTTGGACGGAACATGCGATGGAAACGAGGCCTGGCGTACCGCACAACGGAGGAAACGGACCTTCTACGTTCAGAACGGGGTCCTATTGATCGGGAGGGGTCTGGCGTACCGCAAAACGAAGGAAACGGACCTCCTACGGTCAAAACAGGGGTCTTGTGGCGTACCACAAAATGGACGAAACGGACTTGTGTTGGAGCGATACGGTCGAAATGGGGGTCCTGTTCATCGGGAGGGGTGTGGCGTACCGCAAAACGGGAGTCCACGGGATACTGTTCATCTCCACCGTCGACCTCCTCCAGCCTCCACGGGCTACCGTCGACCTCCTCCAGCCTCCACGGGCTCCTGTTCATCCAGCCTCCACTGCGCGCTACTCCACTGACTACTGTTCAACCACCCCTCCACGGGCACCCCTCCACCGTCTACTATTCATCTAGCCCTCCACACCATGGGGTCCTGTTCAACCACCCCTCCACGGGCACCCCTCCATCGTCTACTGTTCATCCAGCCCTCCACCACACCACGGGGTCCTGTTCATCCAGAGGCAACGCCACCGCTCACTGTTCATCCAACCCCCCTGCAACGCTCACTGTTCATCCAATCGATCGGCTTCAGTTAGCAGCAGTAGCAAAGGAATCGCAAGATTGGGTTCAATGAACAGCCATCGATCGATCGCTCGGGTTCAGTAACGCATAGCCTGCAGTGCAATCGCTCGGGTTCAGTTAGAGCCCAACGCCTCGCTCGGGTTCAGTTAGAGCCAACGCCTCGCACACACGCGCGTACGTGTACGAGAGAAACGTGCATCGCTCGGCCCCCGACCTCCCACCGTAACCGAGAACTACACGAAATTCCCCCCCTCGCTTCTACCACGGTTTTTTTCCGTCATGGACGGCCCAAAGAATGTCATGCAGCTGCGTCTCCGGCCCGCCCAGGACGAAAAGCCCATTTTCTATCATGAATTTTTGTCATAGAAGTAGGAGCCCACCACATCTATGATGATACCGGGTTTTGTCACAATTATCGTCATAGAAGTGTCATACATATGATAGAAAAAAATTGCGTTCGGCCCAAAATGTCATGGATGTGTCTTTTTTTGTAGTGTATGAAGATCTTCAGAAGGAGCGTGATTCATTACTTGCTCAACAGATCAGCGCTACTCAGGATGAATTTGTTCCTCCATGTTTGAAGTGCATTGAACGTGAAACTACTAATTCTTCACCTGAATGCTCAAATACTTCCATTGCTGCAAATTCTTCAACTGCCTCTGCTATCACTAATTCCTCATCTGAGGACATTGCTAGTATCACTGATGATGCAGGGCTGAAGGAATTGTATATGACAGGTGATAACCCACAAGTATATGGGATCACAACAGTTTTCAAGGGTAGAGTATCTAACACTCTTCTGGTCTTCTTTCCTTCCAAAAATGAGTTCCATGAAGTTTCAGGTCAATTGGACTCCGTTTGATTTTCCTTTTCTTCAAAACCCTAAAACAGGGTAAAAACAGAAACTGGCACTGGGCTCTGGGTTAATAGGTTAGTCCCAAAAATGATATAAAAGTGTATAATAAAGCCCATAAGCATTCAAAACAGATAATATAATAGCATGGAACAATCAAAAATTATAGATACGTTGGAGACGTATCACCTGTATGTCGACAATGTTCTTTTATCTTCATAACACACTGACGGTATCAATCTATATCTCTCTAAGTATATCTCGCTCCCTGCTATGTGTCTCTAACTATGATTCTCAATGTGGAATCTCTTTCTCACACAAAAACACAAAACTTTGTCTCCCGGGGTCTCATTTCTCTCTACTATTCCCATGTGTGCCACTCGCACACCCCTCATACAGACATGTCTTTCGCTCCTTAGATATGAGAACCTACGACTCTTCCTCTTCAATATCTCTTTCTCACACACAAACACGAACTCTGTCTCCCAGGGTCTCATATTTCTCCATTGTTCTCTTGTATGTCGCTCACACACACCCTCTCTCCCTAGAGATATCTTGCGTTCCCTCGTATGTCTCTCTAGCTATCACTCTCGTTGTGAAATATCTTTCTCTCTCGCAGACACAAAACTCCGTCTCTCTAGATCTCATTTCTCTCTGATATCTGTTTGTATGTGACTCACATGCACCCTCTCTCTATCTCTATCACACCCACACACATAACCCAGCCTTCTGATCCACTCGACTCCTATCTCTAACACACACTAGCTAGCATCTTTATCTTTCTATTTTTCTGTTTCTCCATCAACCTTCTTTCTCGCCCTCACTCTTGATTCCTATCACGCACACTACATATGTTTCTCTCTACATGCAGTCAAGTGCCCTCTCACACACATATATAACTTCACCCTTTGAACCACCCGACGGTCATCTCCAACACCCAAACTAGCGGATGTCCCTCTAGCTAGCATCTCCATCTCTGTATCTATCTATAGTTTCTCCTTCAACATTTCTTTCTCGCACGGAGTCTTGCTTCCTACCACCCACACTATATATGTCTCTCCATACATATGCATTTATAGGTTGGTCTCTTTTGCACAATCGTTGTGCCTCACTCCCTCTGCTCGCCATAGATGCATGCTCCAGCCCACACCACTATCTCTTAAAGACAAAAACACATGCTCAATTGTAGGGCCTTCTTCCCTGCATTCTCACATGCATGCATATTGTCATACCGATCCGTCTCTCCCATGTCGTTGATCTTATGACTTATGTCTTCTTTCTTTTATCTCGATCATGCGCGCGCGCACACACACATCCCAGGTATACATGTATACCTCTCACACATGCACGTTCAAGGTCTCTATGTCTCCATACGTAGTTAATTACCCTCAATCCTAACGCCACATCGAATCGTTCTCCTCTTTTGTGCACATAACTTCCGCATGGATGGGTAAAACACACACTCACACTTAACAATCTCCTTCTAGCTACCCCCCCTCCCCCCGCCTCTCACTCTTCCCCTATATCCCGAAACCAATAAGACCATCCCTTTGTTTAATTCCCTCCTACATGCACCATCGATATATAGTAGTCTTCCTCGGTGTCTCTCGAACAAACACGTTCTCTCGATGTCTCTCGAACAAACACGTTCTCTCGATGTCAACTCCTCTCACGCGCACACACCTTCTCTTCCCTCTCTGCAGGCATTTTCTCTCTCGCACCCCATCGTTGGTTGCCTCTGCCATACACATCACCTCTCTATGATGAAGCCATGCACACTTAAATTACATCCGCCATAGAGGACCTCGCAACACACACACACACACACACCCTCCCCCACACACACACTAAGACTCCATCTCTCTCTCTCTCCCTCTCTCTCTCACACACACAAACACACACACACACACACACGCACGCACCCCCCCCACACACACACTAAGACTCCATCTATCTCTCTCTCACACACACACAAACTAAGACTCCATCTCTCTCTCTCCTCTCTCTCTCTCTCTCACACCACACACACACTAAGACTCCATCTCACACACACATGCTCTAGGCGGAGCATTTGTTCCTACCACCCTTCATCCAACCTTACCCGTATGATAAACAATCACCTTTATTTACTTGCATAACATGGAAAAATTCCACTTTACTTTAGTAGTCAACAAACTTATCATCTGTACCCTTATAAAAAACGAGTTGGCGGTGATGGTGTGCCTGCCATCTTGTAATACAGATCGTATGATCTATATCTGAGGATAGAAAGCAAACTATGATAATTTTACAAAATATACCCGCACCTCTCTCCACATCATTATCTCCCGCAACCTCATTGCTCAGCAATTAAAAAAGGAATAAGTCTCTGGAACAATCTAGCATGCATGGTGGCCGTTGCCGCCTGCCGGCGCCGTCCATCCCCATGCCTCCGCCCATTCCGACCACCAGTCACCACCACGCTCCACTCCTCCTTGCCTTATCTCTCATCTTTCATTTTTTTGATGACATTCTCGAGATACCAGTTTTCCGATAAAATTCTCGAGATATCGTTAGTTTTTACACATGGGATTACTCCTGCATGGGTCAATCACAACAGGTGTTTTGTAAAAAATGCATATTGATGTTCCGTGCAATGCACGAGAATCTTGCTTGTAATTATATAATGCAAATCATGAGTAGGAAGTGACATTTTTTTACACAACCACGTTAACATGGCCACGTAAATCACTAGCTAAATTAAATACCATTATACTTATATCCCGATGCAAAAGGTTGAGTACATGTATGAAGAGTAGAGTCGCACACACGCACTCCGTCTCTCAGAATCTCTCTCACACACACACCAGTTACGTGACGCCCACTTAAGCATACACGTATGTTACAATTTGTGCACCTGCAGGTACACGTGATGTTGTGCATTTATTTAAGCCGGAAGGCGAACCCAAACAGTAGCTGCATTCATTCCCCTCCTGCCGCCTCTTCTCTGGTCGTCGTCGCCCGCTAGCAATGGGCCGGCCGAAGGTAACAACATACGCCATACTCCCGCCGGAGCGGCGCTATAATATGGAAATTTTAGTGGTCATGCATGCATCTTTTTGTGCTAGCACTCCTATATAAGGGTTGACCGCTCGCTTCCCACGGACGTGCGCGGGCGGTGGAAGTGGAAGGAGAAGGGAAGCGGGCTGTGGAGTAATGTTTTTTACCACAATTTCTTAGGAAACTGAGTGCAATAATTGAGTAGTTTGGCAAACTACCAGTACTACACCTGAAACGGTTCAAAACCTATACTCCCTTGCCAGCGCGCGCTTCTCGCGTGAAACGGTCAGTGTCACCCTGGAGCGTCAGTGCCGCATTAATGCCCGACCAGAGCGTAGGCGACCTCTCACTGGTGCTGGCTTTGAAGTGGCGCGACGGCCGGGAGAGCGCCGCTTCCCGGCGCACGCGACTGCTCCGCGTCGAGACTGGCCATAGGCCCTATTTGGATCCATGGGTTAGAGTTAGTTTGAGCTAGTTGGGGCTCAAATAGCCCTAAAGTATCCAAGCATGAGGGTTTAAATTGGAGCAAGTTGCACCGAACCCACCAAAAAAAACTATCCCACCCAAGAGGTGCTAACTGGAGATAGTTCTCATTGGGACCACTGAAAAATCACTTTTCTCTCTCCATGAAGTGCATTTATTGTCAATCTAACCCTGTCACCCAAACATCTCTTTGGCTACAGTTAGTTTAGGGTTAGTCATGAGTTAGTCTAACCTCTAGCTAAGTTAGAGTATCAAACAGGAGAAGTATAAGACATGCAAGTTGCTCAAAGTATACAGGCAAATCCGTACGTGAAAGGATTTTTTTCTTTTTGAAAACGGAACATGAAAGGAATTTTTTTAGAATGCTCTTGGCATGTCGCTAACATGTGATAGTTAACCGACCTCAATAGACGGTAGAAACGCCAGTCCGCCGCAATTTGATAGAGACGAGGAGGGAGAAGCGATACAGGCTGCTGGATTACTAGAGATAGGTGTCGCACGGAAGCCAAGAAATATGGTGATAGGGTGGGTTAGCCATGTACTAGTATGATGTAACTACACTGGGCTGCCGTGTTTCGTACTCTTCCAGTCCACTATGGAGATGATTGGTTAATTTTATATTGCTGAATAATATTAAATATTATGAGTGCATATGCTCCACCATGAGGTTCCTTGCTCCTTCTCGGTCGTCCGGAATCTATGTTCTTCCACTCTATTTTTTACGTGAGCTTTGTTCATCCTTTTGCCAACACGCGAGACATCTAGCATCAAGGTGCATGTGTATGCAAGGATCGTTCCATCTATATGAAGAACACGTGGGACTGGAACTACGAGACAGACATGTACCCAGGAGTGGACGTACGAACCTGAGTAATGTAGCGCAGTAAGTGAAGTAGAAAGGCACATATGGTATGAACATGCGTGGCATATAGGGTGTGTTTGGTTGCGTTCTCGTCTCAACATAGTTGTTCCCTCTTCATGCATGCTCAACTCAACACCCCTCTTCATGCATGCGCTCTTCATGCATGCTTCTAGTGTATTTGTGCTAAACTAGTGTGGACTAATGCACCCTCCATACACTCTACCAAACACCCAAAAGTAGGTCGAGAAGGGAACTCTTGGGCGGCATTTGTCTCTTACTACGTACTACCACTAAATGTTGTACGTGCAATGCACGGTGATGTTATGGAGTACGTGCCTAAGTACTCTACTACTACTATATTAGTTGGAGGCACATATTAACTTTTATATTTGTTTACATGTATGCCCCGAGACATTCCAACTAGACGTGTCTTTCTCTCCAGGCACTTTGTATCATTCATACCACTAAGTACTACTACGTGTGGTCTCCGACCCAGAAGTGGAAGAAGTGGAGACGCTCTACCACGCTATTTTTTTACGCTGGGCTCTACCACGCTGTTCATGTCCCACTCCTTTCGCTGACGTGTGGGACATCCAGCACATGCCTTGTTTGGCACCCTTCATCGTAAGAGTTGAAACGCTAGCATTCATCATAAATAAAAAATAAAAAATTATAAATCGGCAGTGATACTATCTTTTTGCAAACCAATCAGCAGTGATACTATACCACGCGGTTTCCTTGCTCCTCGATATCAGAAAGAATACTTCCGTTCGCCAACATGTGGGACGTCGACCATCCTGGTCCACTTGCCATGCACGCAGAACTCCAAGGGAGAGTCACCCAGGTCGTCGCGCCGCAGTAACAATGACTAATGAGCCGTCAAATCATAGGCCCACTTCCCACTTTGAAGTTGCTCGGACGAAGAAACCATCATGACTTCGTTGAATTCCGCTTCTTGAAGAAAACTACGGTACCAGCAGTACTGCTAGCTATAGTAGTTACTCCAACAGAGGCCTCCTTTCGTTCATAGGATAGGAATATGAAAATCATAGGAAGTGAGATGACATGCATCTCAATTACTATAGAGAAAGAGATGCCATTTGATGCTTAGGATAGGAATTTTTCATTTAGTCTAGGCTAATGTACTCGTAATTTGCTCTAAAAACTACAGTAGTAACAAGTAGTATTGCTACATACTCATACTCAGACACAGACACACACACACTAACTACTAGTACTACTACTTCTCACATGTTGGCCAGACGCTGTCGTTCTCCTTCCCGGCTTTGTCGGCGACACCCCATCGTGCTTGGATCCGCCGACCTCTCCGCAGCAGCGTGTGCGTACTTTTCTTTCTTGCGGCGGCGGGCCTCTCTTTTCTTGAGTGCTTTCTGACTTTTCCGCTCCCTCTGTGCGGCTTTGGCCGCCTCTTGCTCTACCGCCCATTCGGCCTTGGCATCTTCAAATTCCTCCCACATAGTTGTGAGGTCGCGAGCGGCGATGCACTCGGCACGGCGGGATGCCATCGCTTCCCTACCATTTTGTGTGTGGTCGTGGGCGGCGAGGAACTCGGCGCGGCGGGATGCCATCGCTGCCTTACCGCTTAGTGTGCGGCGCGGTGGCATGAGGTTTTCTTTAAGAAAGGGAAGAAAGGGCTTGAACAAGCATTCCAGTGAAATGATGGTTGCTTCGTCCGGTCCAACTTGGAGGCCACCTTACCACTGCTGGTAAAGGTGTGGGTTTTGTGATATGACGGGTCATGACGGCTACACCGGGGTGACAGGTGAGTCTCGACTGTAGCACCTCGCTGTGATTTGGTGGATGACACGTGGGCCCGGATGCTTTGAAATGTCCCGCATGTAGATAGAGCGGCTAGTCATATAGGAGTGCTCAATATTGTGCACCGCGACCAAGGAGGAGAGGAAAACGAGAGAACTACGTAATTAATGCATGAGTTTAATTAGGGTAGTTTTGTAAATACGAGATACATTCCTCCAATTGCAAAATGCCTTGGTTCATGAGATTTGAGATTTTAGCCCTATAAACCGGAAGGGAGGGAGTACTGCACACAGTGTAGTCTAGTCACTTGTTGAAATCTCTAGAAAGGCAAATACTCCTTTCCGGTTTACAGGGCTATACTACTCCCTCCGTCTAGGTGTGTAAGTCATCTTACGAAAACCAAATAGTCCCAAAACACTTAGGCGCGGTGCATTAACTTCTACCTTGTTTCTTGTTTCTTGACATATCAACCAATAAGAGATGAGAGGTATGCATGCTTTTAATGACTTGCAATGGCTAGTTTATTGCATGCAATGCTATCAATTAGCAAATAAACATTGGTGACCCCAGGAGGAAACGGTGCTAAGCGCGTGGACCTATGCAGAATGAGTATCAACCAATGGATAATGGAGTTTAATTGTTAAACAATAGAAATTTTGTCTCATGCAAGAGCCTGGCTAGTACTCCAAGGAACTGCACCAAGCGAGCGTTCGCAACTGCCACGTTCGGGTTGTGCTTGGCTCTTCGCCTCTTCGAGAATACGAACAATGATGTTACTCTTACTTCTACAGTATCGAATCCACTGTTGCATGTCCGTCCACCTCGTACGGGAGGGATAGTGTGTAGCGAAAGCTTCTACTTACTCCTCCTGCCTTTGCGTCTATGATAGGTGGGCCCAACAGGTGGTTGGCCCTCCTATCATGCAGCCAAAGGCAGGTGCAGTTAAGGCACGGGAGCTCAGTCCGCGAGGGAGAGGGCGTTGTAGTAATCAAATTTCTCGGTCTTGTACGAGTTGACGCGACACATCAAAGCACTACACTCGATATAAATCTTTTTACACATTTCAAATGGGCTACTTCGTATGTAGGAGTAGACATATTCTGCTTTTTATGTAGTCACTTGTTGCAATCTCTAAAAATACTTATATTTGGAAACGGAGGGAGTACAACACATGCATGCATGCCGTGACTTTCCTTTTGATACTTGCATGTGTTGATTTGATGCACCTTGCCAAATTTTGACTACAAATTTAACTAACCAAATTTTCATGCATGTCACAAAAAATTACGGGGATGTTTGGATTGTGACTATGTTTGTATTATGTTGCCACATTATTTTTCCCACACTTTCCACACTTGCCTAACCTGAGTTGCTCAAATTGTTAGACACACTTTGGCTTGCCTAAGGGAATCTTGCCACAATTTTTGTGTCTATGACATGTGGGGTTGACTGCTAATAAAAAAATTCTTGTCTTAGGTGTGGCTAATAAAAAAGACTTATATTTAGGAACGGAGGGAGTAGAAAATATAAATAATAATGCATGTTGGGGCAACCCACGTTTCCGCTAATTTTAGCCGTGGGCTTGTTCACAATTTTTACGAGGGGGTGGTGGTTCATTTAATGGAGGGACTTGTAGTACCAGACTTGAACGATACAAAGTGCGACCTGGCACACCGTAACACCACTTGGAACAAGCGGGTAGCTATCTCAAAAAACAATCAACAACTAAAAAAACCGCGACCTGGCATGTAGTAGTACACAATTTTAAACGATTGTTTTGATGGAGTGAAAAAGGAAAACTACCCCACTACGTATATATAGGCCGGAGCCTCCGCGCTTGCTTGGAAGGGTGTCTCTATTCACACACTCTCATCCTCTCCAGATCTAAACAAGATAGGGGAAGTAACAATGTCTTTCTCCCTTCAAAAAACACTAGCTTTCTATCCTCATCGCTGGTTACAGATCTGGACGTATCCCCCTCCGCCGGTGAAGGGGAGGAGGGGCAACGTTTAGGCCGTCGTCGACAGCGAGGGAGGAGGCCCGCTGCCGGCCGCACCATTATCTCTGGCCGAGCGCCGGCGCGGGAGGTCCTCTGATCCCTTCGTCGTTGCCTGTGGGCGGATCCGGCCTCCCGCCGCCCACCTATCCACATCCCGACGACCTTCAGGTATATCTTCATTCGAAACCGCCTTAGCTCTACTTCCCCAGCTTGCTACGTCGCTGAATGTGCATCATTTTCTACCTCTCAGCCCCTCTCAATCGGATGGTCCAATGTCACATTTTTTTTCTTCTATTGTTAGAGGTAAAGCTACTTCATGGAGTCGAATCTTGTACTCCCTCCGTCCGGAAATAATTGTCATTGAAATGGATGTATCTAGATGTATTTTAGTTCTAGACACATCCATTTTGATGACAAGTAATTCCGGACGGAGGGAGTACTTGGTTCAAACAAGAAATAAAGAGGGGGTGGGGGAATTTAGTATGTACATCGGACTTGGTACAAACAGGAAGGAAAGGGGGTGAAAGTAGTACAGACTGGTCATCCAACCGGTCTCTTGGTCGAAAAGGGAAATATAGGGGTAACGCTGTACACAGTAGTATGACGAGGACTAGATTTGATATCTACACATAGGAGTAGGTGGCTAGAGTGAACAAAAATGGGACCAACCCGGATATGTTTTTTGGATGTTTGTTTCTCGGGGCAACAAACTATGAATCACCACTTTATGCCCTTGTTTACGTACATGGTGCTGGATTGCTGGTGCACCCACTGTCCCATACCCAGAATACCGTAGGAATTGTGTTCCTACAAAAATCCTGCACCAAACCTGTGAACCGAACGCAGCCTTAGCTGTTCTTAATCTAATGTCCCTGGTAAAAATGAAGCCATGCCACTATTATAAGCCATGACAAGTTTAGCCAAATGTTTTTGCCAGTAATTGTTTGAGACTCTGACTGTTTCCTCTGTGCCTTTTTGTGCAAACAGGGCTATCCAATTCACCTGGTTGCTGTTGTGACCTTTTGGTGCACTGCACAAAACTCTTCTTAAAAGAAGTGACTTTTGTGCTGTTTAACTGGAATGTCAGAATGGAACAGTTGGTTCATTTTGGTGGAACTACACAAAGAGAGATCTGTGTTCCAATCCTCATCATCCATATTTGTGCCATAACCTTCCTTTAGGTAAGAATCTCTACTCCTAATGGAGCAGTTGGTAGTCTCCGCCGGTCAATTTTCGTCCCACCACTTTCATCCGGTTTTTTTCGTAGATTTTTTTTGTTCCGTCCACCACCTCCCCTCTGCTGGTTTTACCGTCGCGAAATGGCGAAAGAACCAGTGGACTCCCTCGCTAGCCCTACCTCATCTCCCGTCTCCAGTCGCAGCCGCCGCCACACCTACCGACTCGTGCGCATCACACCTACCCCTGCGCTCGACCACCGCGGCGGCGGTGGCGGCGGCCTGGCTCCACCCACACACTTATCCAAAAAAACGCGTGTGATCCCCTCGACCTCCGCGTTAACGCCGCCGTCGTGCGATCCCCTCGACCTCCAGGTTAACACCGCTGATCCCCTCAAGAAGACCCCGCCGGATCTCGCCTCCACAGGATCATCGACCGTTCTGTATCGCTGCCTCCGCCGCCGATCCCCTCTGGAAGACCCCGCCGACCCCGCCGGATCTCGCGTCCACGGTTCTGGATCGCCGCCGCAGAGCGGTTTCAAACCCAGGTATTTTTGATCTGGATTTGACTCATCGCCTCATTAAGCTTGTGCCTTCTCCCACCCCCTTGGCTCGCAATCAATTGTTCGTCCTCCTGTGACCTCGCTGGCTCAACCAACGATGGAGTTTCTAGGTTGTTCGGTCAGTCCTACCATGCGTTTGTGTGAGCTTCCCATCTCATGTAACCACCACTACACCCACTTCCTATCCCATCGTGCTTACTCATCATTGTTTCTTTCAGTTGTTGCATAGGTTAGATTCGGGTCTCCATGTGCCATCGTCTTACTTTGGCAAGGGATCTGCTTACGGAATAACCGTTCAGGTATCCAGATTTTTGCCAGATCTACACGTCAATATCTTCTCAGTGCATCTACAAGCTCATTAGTTAGTACTTTCAACCATTCTAACATGTTTCAGTTCTAGCAGCATGCAGGTGGCTCTAGAGGGGATTACGTCATAGACATGCTAATCAGGTACATGGCCGAGTCGTCCGCAACGCGGTTCTTGAATCTGCCTCCTTGAGCTGATTCGGGAGATGTAAATTTTCCGACTCCCCTTCTAATTTTCAAGATCTCATCATGTTACGAACTTGCCACTAGAAACATGATTGTTGCATTCATCCACGCACCTCTATCAGGGCATTAAGCACATATATCAGGGCATTAAGCTAAACTTAGCTTTTGAAGTGCATGTTAGTAAGATTTATAGCAGCAACAAAGCCCACAACAGTCATGTTCATGCTGATTGGTCCCTTGTATATGTCAGCAATGCATATGTTTTTGGTTTGCATTAGATTTGTATGAACTACTTAATTAGTATTGAGTCTCAATGGCATCTTCTCTTAGGAGCAGTTGATGGGGGAGATCCTAGCATTCTACATTTGGGGAGGTTTTAAATCTTTTTCTGTAGATAAATTGATCCAGTCCTGAATATTAGATTAGTCTATTTTACAAGGTTGAGAGTAGCTCAAAAGATTCTCATAGATTCTCTACCTTTACCCTCATGAAATAATTCTAAAACCAAATAGTGATGTCAGGTGTAAATTCCATGAACAACAGTTGGTTTCTGTAGTTATTTGTCAAATTTTTCATCATAGGGTTCTAGGATCGGTGACTAAGCAGGGTTGTTTTCTTTCTTTAATACATACAGGATTAGGTCATAACAATGTATTTTTAATGATCATACCTTTAAATGTCACATGAAAATAATGTTGGGGAACGTTGCAGAAAACAAAAATTTTCCTACGGTTTCACCAAGATCCATCTATGAGTTCATCTAGCAACGAGTGATTAGATGCATCTACGTACCTTGTAGATCGCGAGCGAAAGCGTTCAAAGAACGGGGATGAGGGAGTCGTACTCGACGTGATTCGAATCACCGAAGATCCTAGCACCGAACGGACGACACCTCCGCGTTCAACACACGTACGGAACAGCCACGTCTCCTCCTTCTTGATCCAGCAAGAGGAAGGAGAGGTTGAGGGAGATGGCACCAGCAGCAGCACGACGGCGTGGTGTTGCTGGAGCTGCAGTACTCCGGCAGGGCTTCGTCAAGCACTATGGAGGAGCAGGAGGTGTTGGAGAGGGAGAGGGAGGCACCAAAGGCATAAGTAAGAAGTCCTCCATCTCCCCACTATATATAGGAGGGCCAGGGGGGCGCCGGCCCTAGGAGATCCAATCTCCTAGGGGGTGCGGCCAAGGGGGAGGAATCCCTCCTCCCCAAGGCACCTAGGAGGTGCCTTCCCCTCCTAGGACTCTTCCTCCCTTGAAACCCGAGGCGCATGGGCCTCTTGGGGCTGGTGCCCTTGGCCCATGTAGGCCAAGGTGCACCCCCTACAGCCCATGTGGCCCCCCGAGACAGGTGGCCCCACTCGGTGGACCCCCGGGACCCTTCCGGTGGTCCCGGTACAATACCGATGACCCCGAAACTTGTCCCGATGGCCGAAACAGGACTTCCCATATATAAATCTTTACCTCCGGACCATTCCGGAACTCCTCGTGACGTCCGGGATTTCGTCCGGGACTCCGAACAACATTCTGGTTACTGCATATACATATCCCTACAACCCTAGCGTCACTGAACCTTAAGTGTGTAGACCCTACGGGTTCGGGAGATATGTAGACATGACCGAGACGACTCTCCGGTCAATAACCAACAGCGGGATCTGGATACCCATGTTGGCTCCCACATACTCCACGATGATCTCATCGGATGAACCACGATGTCGAGGATTCAAGCAACCCCGTATACAATTCCCTTTGTCAATCGGTATGTTACTTGCCCGAGATCCGATCGTCGGTATCCCAATACCTCGTTCAATCTCGTTACCGGCAAGTCACTTTATTCGTACCGTAATGCATGATCCCGTGACCAGACACTTGGTCACTTTGAGCTCGTTATGATGATGCATTACCGAATGGGCCCAGTGATACCTCTCCGTCATACGGAGTGACAAATCCCAGTCTTGATCCACCCAACAGACACTTTCGGAGATACCCGTAGTATACCTTTATAGTCACCCAGTTACGTTGTGACGTTTGGTATACCCAAGGCACTCCTACAGTATCCGGGAGTTACACGATCTCACGGTCTAAGGAAAGGATACTTGACATTGGAAAACTCTAGCAAACGAACTATACGATCTTGTGCTATGTTTAGGATTGGGTCTTGTCCATCACATCATTCTCCTAATGATGTGATCTCGTTATCAATGACATCCAATGTCCATAGTCAGGAAACCATGACTATCTGTTGATCAACGAGCTAGTCAACTAGAGGCTTACTAGGGACATGTTGGTGTCTATTATTCACACATGTATTACGATTTCCGGATAACACAATTATAGCATGAATAAATACAATTATCATGAACATGGAAATATAATAATAGTGCTTTTATTATTGCCTCTAGGGCATATTTCCAACAGTCTCCCACTTGCACTAGAGTCAATAATCTAGTTACATTGTGATGAATCGAACACCCATGGAATTCTGGTGTTGATGATGTTTTGCTCTAGGGAGAGGTTTAGTCAACGGATCTGCTACATTCAGGTCCGTATGTACTTTACAAATATCTATATCTCCATCTTGAACATTTTCACGAATGGAGTTGAAGCGACGCTTGATGTGCCTTGTCTTCTTGCGAAACCTGGGCTCCTTGGCAAGTGCAATAGCTCCAGTGTTGTCACAGAAGAGCTTGATCGGCCCCGACGCATTGGGTATGACTCCTAGGTCGGTGATGAACTCCTTCACCCAAATTGCTTCATGCGCTGCCTCCGAGACTGCCATGTACTCCGCTTCACATGTAGATTCCGCCACGACGGTCTGCTTGCAACTGCACCAGCTTACTGCCCCACCATTCAAAATATACACGTATCCGGTTTGTGACTTTGAGTCATCCAGATCTGTGTCGAAGCTAGCGTCGACGTAACCCTTTATGACGAGCTCTTCGTCACCTCCATAAACGAGAAACATTTCCTTAGTCCTTTTTAGGTACTTCAGGATATTCTTGACCGCTGTCCAGTGTTCCTTGCCGGGATTACTTTGGTACCTTCCTACCAAACTTACGGCAAGGTTTACATCAGGTCTGGTACACAGCATGGCATACATGATAGAACCTATGGCTGAGGCATAGGGGATGACACTCATCTCTTCTATATCTTCTGCCGTGGTCGGACATTGAGCCGAGCTCAATTTCATACCTTGCAACACAGGCAAGAACCCCTTCTTAGACTGATCCATATTGAACTTATTCAATATCTTATCAAGGTATGTGCTTTGTGAAAGACCTATGAGGCATCTTGATCTATCTCTGTAGATCTTGATGCCTAATATATAAGCAGCTTCTCCAAGGTCCTTCATTGAAAAACTTTTATTCAAGTAGGCCTTAATGCTGTCCAAGAGTTCTATATCATTTCCCATCAAAAGTATGCCATCTACATATAATATGAGAAATGCTACAGAGCTCCCACTCACTTTCTTGTAAACGCAGGCTTCTCCATAAGTCTGCGTAAACCCAAACGCTTTGATCATCTCATCAAAGCGAATGTTCCAACTCCGAGATGCTTGCACCAGCCCATAAATCGAGCGTTGGAGCTTGCACACCTTGTCGACATTCTTAGAATCGACAAAACCTTCTGGCTGCATCATATACAATTCTTCCTTAAGGAAACCATTAAGGAATGTCGTTTTGACGTCCATCTGCCATATTTCATAATCATAAAATGCGGCAATTGCTAACATGATTCAGACGGACTTCAGCTTCGCTACCGGTGAGAAAGTCTCATCGTAGTCAACCCCTTGAACTTGTCGATAACCCTTAGCGACAAGGCGAGTTTTATAGATGGTCACATTACCATCCGCGTCTGTCTTCTTCTTAAAGATCCATTTATTTTCTATGGCTCGCCGCTCAACGGGCAAGTCAGTCAAAGTCCATACTTCGTTTTCATACATGGATCCTATCTCGGATTTCATGGCTTCTAGCCATTTGTCGGAATCCGGGCCCGCCATCGCTTCTTCATAGTTCGAAGGTTCACCGTTGTCTAACAACATGATTTCCAAGACAGGGTTGCCGTACCACTCTGGTGCGGAACGTGTCCTTGTGGACCTTCGAATTTCAGCAGGAGCTTGATCAGAAGTATCTTGATCATCATCATTAACTTCCTCTCTAGTCGGTGCAGGCACCTCAGGAACATTTTCTTGAGTTGTGCCCTTTTCCGGTTCAAGAGGTAATACTTCATCAAGTTCTACTTTCCTCCCACTTACTTCTTTCAAGAGAAACTCTTTCTCTAGAAAGGATCCATTCTTGGCAACAAAGATCTTGCCTTCGGATCTGAGGTAGAAGGTATACCCAATAGTTTCTTTAGGGTATCCTATGAAGACGCATTTTTCCGACTTGGGTTCGAGCTTTTCAGGTTGAAGTTTCTTGACATAAGCATCGCATCCCCAAACTTTTAGAAATGACAGCTTAGGTTTCTTCCCAAACCATAATTCATACGGTGTCGTCTCAACGGATTTCGATGGAGCCCTATTTAAAGTGAATGCGGCAGTCTCTAAAGCATAGCCCCAAAAAGATAGTGGTAAATCGGTAAGAGACATCATAGATCGCACCATATCTAATAGAGTGCGATTACGATGTTCGGACACACCATTATGCTGAGGTGTTCCAGGCGGCGTGAGTTGTGAAACTATTCCACATTTCCTTAAGTGTGTGCCAAATTCGTGACTCAAGTATTCTTCTCCACGATCTGATCGCAAAAACTTGATTTTCCTGTCACGTTGATTCTCAACCTCACTCTAGAATTCCTTGAAGTTTTCAAAGGTCTCAGACTTGTGTTTCATCAAGTAGACATACCCATATCTACTCAAGTCATCAGTGAGGGTGAGAACATAACGATAGCCACCGCGAGCCTCAACACTCATTGGACCGCACACATCTGTATGTATGATTTCCAGTAAGTTGGTTGCTCGCTCCATTGTTCCTGAGAACGGAGTCTTGGTCATTTTACCCATGAGGCATGGTTCGCACGTGTCAAATGATTCATAATCAAGAGACTCTAAAAGTCCATCTGCATGGAGCTTCTTCATGCGTTTGACACCTATGTGACCAAGGCGGCAGTGCCACAAGTATGTGGGACTATCATTATCAACTTTACATCTTTTGGCATTCACACTATGAATATGTGTAGCATTACGCTCGAGATTCATTAAGAATAAACCATTCACCATAGGAGCATGACCATAAAACATATATCTCATATAAATAGAACAACCATTATTCTCGGATTTAAATGAGTAGCCATCTCGAACTAAACGAGATCCCGATACAATATTCATGCTCAAAGCTGGCATTAAATAACAATTATTAAGGTTTAAAACTAATCCCGAAGGTAAATGTAGAGGTAGCGTGCCGACGGCGATCACATTGACCTTGGAACCATTCCCGGCACGCAACGTCACCTCGTCCTTTGCCAATCTCCGCTTATTCCGCAGCCCCTGCTTTGAGTTACAAATGTGAGCAACTGCACTGGTATCAAATACCCAGGAGCTACTATGAATACTGGTAAGGTACACATCAATTACATGTATATCACATATACCTTTTGTTTTGCCGGCCTTCTTGTCCGCTAAGTATTTGGGGCAGTTCCGCTTCCAGTGGCCACTTCCCTTGCAATAAAAGCACTCAGTCTCGGGCTTGGGTCCATTCTTTGGCTTCTTCCCAGCAGCTTGCTTGCCGGGCGCGGCAACTCCCTTGCCGTCCTTCTTGAAGGCTTTCTTACCCTTGCCCTTCTTGAACTTAGTGGTTTTATTCACCATCAACACTTGATGTTCCTTTTTGACTTCTACCTCTGCTGATTTCAGCATTGCAAATACCTCAGGAATGGTCTTTTCCATCCCCTGCATATTGAAGTTCATCACAAAGCCCTTGTAGCTTGGTGGAAGCGACTGGAGGATTCTGTCAATGGCCGCGTCATCCGAGAGATTAACTCCCAGCTGAGTCAAGCGGTTATGTAACCCAGACATTGTGAGTATGTGCTCACTGACAGAACTATTTTCCTCCATCTTACAGCTGAAGAATTTGTCGGAGACTTCATATCTCTCAACCCGGGCATGAGCTTGGAAAACCATTTTCAGCTCTTCGAACATCTCATATGCTCTGTGTCTCTCAAAACGCTTTTGGAGTCCCGGCTCTAAGCTGTAGAGCATGCCGCACTGAACGAGGGAGTAGTCATCAACACGCGTCTGCCAAGCGTTCATAATGTCTTGGTTCTGTGGGACGGGAGCTTCACCTAGCGGTTCTTGTAGGACATAATCTTTCTTGGCAGCTATGAGGATGATCCTCAGGTTCTGGACCCAGTCCGTGTAGTTGCTGCCATCGTCTTTCAGCTTGGTTTTCTCTAGGAACGCGTTGAAGTTGAGGACTACGTTGGCCATTTGATCTATAAGACATATTGTAAATATTTTAGACTAAGTTCATGATAATTAAGTTCATCTAATCAAATTATTCAATGAACTCCCACTTAGATAGACATCCCTCCAGTCATCTAAGTATAACATGATCCAAGTTGACTAGGCCGTGTCCGATCATCACATGAGACGGTTTAGTCAACATCGGTGAACATCTTCATGCTGATCATATCTTCTATACGACTCATGCTCGACCTTTCAGTCTTCTGTGTTCTGAGGCCATGTCTGTACATGCTAGGCTCGTCAAGTCAACCTAAGTGTTTGCATGTGTAAATCTGTCTTACACCCGTTGTATGTGAACGTTTGAATCAAACACCCGATCATCACGTGGCGATTTGAAACAACGAACTGTCGCAACGGTGCACAGTTAGGGAAACACTTTCTTGAAATTATTATGAGGGATCATCTTATTTACTACCGTCGTTCTAAGTAAACAAGATGCAAAACATGATAAACATCACATGCAATCAAATAATAATAGTGACATGATATGGCCAATATCACATAGCTCCTTTGATCTCCATCTTGGGGCTCCATGATCATCTTGTCACCGGCATGACACCATGATCTCCATCATCATGATCTCCATCATTGTGTCTCCATGAAGTTGCTCGCCAACTATTACTTCTACTACTATGGCTAACGCGTTTAGCAATAAAGTAAAGTAATTTACATGGCGTTTCTCAATGACACGCATGTCATATTAAAAAATAAAGACAACTCCTATGGCTCCTGCCGGTTGTCATACTCATCGACATGCAAGTCGTGATTCCTATTACAATAGCATGAACATCTCATACATCACATATAGATCATTCATCATTCATCACAACTTTGGCCATATCATATCACAAAGCACTTGCTGCAAAAACAAGTTAGACGTCCTCTAATTGTTGTTGCAAGTTTTACGTGGCTGAAGTAGGGTTCTAGCAAGAACGTTTTCTTACCTACGTGAAAGCCACAACGTGATTTGTCAACTTCTATTTACCCTTCATAAGGACCCTTTTCATCGAATCCGCTCCAACTAAAGTAGGAGAGACAGACACCCGCCAGCCACCTTATGCAACTTGTGCATGTTAGTCGGTGGAACCGGTCTCATGTAAGCGTACGTGTAAGGTTGGTCCGGGCCGCTTCATCCCACAATACCGCTGAAGCAAGATAAGACTAGTAGCGGCAAGAAAGTTGACAACATCTACACCCACAACAAATTGTGTTCTACTCGCGCAAGAAGAACTACGCATTGACCTAGCTCATGATGCCACTGTTGGGGAACGTTGCAGAAAACAAAAATTTTCCTACGGTTTCACCAAGATCCATCTATGAGTTCATCTAGCAACGAGTGATTAGATGCATCTACGTACCTTGTAGATCGCGAGCGAAAGCGTTCAAAGAACGGGGATGAGGGAGTCGTACTCGACGTGATTCGAATCACCGAAGATCCTAGCACCGAACGGACAGCACCTCCGCGTTCAACACACGTACGGAACAGCCACGTCTCCTCATTCTTGATCCAGCAAGAGGAAGGAGAGGTTGAGGGAGATGGCACCAGCAGCAGCACGACGGCGTGGTGTTGATGGAGCTGCAGTACTCCGGCAGAGCTTCGCCAAGCACTATGGAGGAGGAGGAGGTGTTGGAGAGGGAGAGGGAGGCACCAAAGGCATAAGTAAGAAGTCCTCCATCTCCCCACTATATATAGGAGGGCCAAGGGGGGGCGCCGGCCCTAGGAGATCCAATCTCCTAGGGGGTGCGGCCAAGGGGGAGGAATCCCTCCTCCCCAAGGCACCTAGGAGGTGCCTTCCCCTCCTAGGACTCTTCCTCCCTTGAAACCCTAGGCGCATGGACCTCTTGGGGCTGGTGCCCTTGGCCCATGTAGGCCAAGGCGCACCCCCTACAGCCCATGTGGCCCCCCAGGACAGGTGGCCCCACCCGGTGGACCCCCGGGACCCTTCCGGTGGTCCCGGTACAATACCGATGACCCCGAAACTTGTCTTGATGGACGAAACAGGACTTCCCATATATAAATCTTTACCTCCGGACCATTCCGGAACTCCTCGTGACATCCGGGATTTCATCCGGGACTCCGAACAACATTCGGGTTACTGCATATACATATCCCTACAACCCTAGCGTCACCGAACCTTAAGTGTGTAGACCCTACGGGTTCGGGAGATATGTAGACATGACCGAGACGACTCTCCGGTCAATAACCAACAGCGGGATCTGGATACCCATGTTGGCTCCCACATACTCCACGATGATCTCATCGGATGAACCACGATGTCGAGGATTCAAGCAACCCCGTATACAATTCCCTTTGTCAATCGGTATGTTACTTGCCCCAGATCCGATCGTCGGTATCCCAATACCTCGTTCAATCTCGTTACCGGCAAGTCACTTTATTCGTACCGTAATGCATGATCCCGTGACCAGACACTTGGTCACTCTGAGCTCATTATGATGATGCATTACCGAGTGGGCCCAGTGATACCTCTCCATCATACGGAGTGACAAATCCCTGTCTTGATCCGTGTCAACCCAACAGACACTTTCGGAGATACCAGTAGTATACCTTTATAGTCACCCAGTTACGTTGTGACGTTTGGTATACCCAAGGCACTCCTACGGTATCCGGGAGTTACACGATCTCATGGTCTAAGGAAAGGATACTTGACATTGGAAAACTCTAGCAAACGAACTATACGATCTTGTGCTATGTTTAGGATTGGGTCTTGTCCATCACATCATTCTCCTAATGATGTGATCTCGTTATCAATGACATCCAATGTCCATAGTCAGGAAACCATGACTATCTGTTGATCAACGAGCTAGTCAACTAGAGGCTTACTAGGGACATGTTGGTGTCTATTATTCACACATGTATTACGATTTCCGGATAACACAATTATAGCATGAATAAAGACAATTATCATGAACAAGGAAATATAATAATAATGCTTTTATAATTGCCTCTAGGGCATATTTCCAACAAATAAATCATATCCTAACTTTTCTAACCATTTTCTGTTATTTGCTTGAGGAACAACCAACATGAATATTTGTATTCAAGCTCCCAACAAAGTTACTACTGTTGTCACAGAAATATAGTTCTGTTGTATGTATACTTAATTTCCCAAGATGTAGATTTTCTTCTTATCTTACATGTCATTTTTTCTGCTTGTGAAAAAACTCAGTTTAAAAAAAATAGGTCCTCATTTTAAAGGAGTAACTTCTTGAACCAGCAGTAGGCATTGTGTCGGGAAGGACGAGGAGCAGGAGCATTGGTTCAGATTTTCTCTGTTGTCCTTGTGTTTGTTTACCGATTATTGGCTTGACATGAAGATTGATCATGTGCGTGGATGTCATGTGCATGTTCTTCTTAGTTTCAATACACTTTAACTAGATTATACTTCAAGTACTCCGAGTACTTGCTCTTGTGAACTGACAGTAGGTTTTTGTTTGCATTTTAACCCTTGTTAGTATGTTTTCCAAGCTACATGGCCTGTTGCAACACTCTTCGGAGTCAAACCCTTGGGTGGTGGCGACGGTGATTACGACTACGGGTTGTGGGCCTACCAGAGGGTGCGGCAGGCGGTAGTGCAAGGCGACTCATAGCGGGGTGCGGGGCCGATGCTCGCAGCAGTGGCGGGAGTGAGCATGGTGTAGGCAGCTGCGAGATGTGGCGCGGGTGGTAGCCGGCGTGGACACGCAGATGTTCATCCGGGACGCACAGTGAGTATTCTCCACATGATGGTCTAATTAACCAAGATCTGGCATATACAAGAAAACACATGTTTGACACTATTTGAGATGGTCCCTCAAACAGCCACTCCGCCACACCTGCCGACCCCTGCGCAGCACACCCACCCCTGCGCTCGGCCACCGCGGCAGCGGCGGCCCGGCTCCAGCGTGCCGACGGCTGCGGCAGAGGCCCCGGAGGCGGTCGTTGGGGCAGGCGGCGCAAGGTGGGAGCCGATGGGCGCGCGGGAGTACTACGACTACCGGCGGATCAATCTACAGCGACATCACGCACAAGGCCATCCTCGTCGACGCCGCCGGCACCCTCCTCGCCCCACCGAGCCCATGGCCCAGGTCGGCCTACGCCCTTCCCCCATATACCGCAACTCCAATTCATGTTCCTCTGTTTGTTCCGCTCGATTCTGCTGGCCGTTCCCATGGTTGACAGAGGCCTGCATGTTTTCTATGCGGTGCACACGCTGAGACAATGCGTGGCATTTGCATCGACCTGATCCATGCTCCCGTAGCCCGTTTTGTTCGTGTATGTTCGTAGATTCGGGTTGTGAGAACCTGGGCAGATTTGTTTCTGCTGTTCATTTCTGGGTTGTGTGGATTTGTTTCTCCATGCATAACGAATTACTGATAAAAATCTCCTTTCCTCTGTTAATTGGGTATGCATACGGTGGTTTGATTAATATGGCTTGTGTTCTGAATGTTAATTCAGGTGTACAGAACAGTAGGCGAAAACTATGGGGTGAATTACTCGGAGGATGAGATGTTGATGAGGACCTCGAGGCCTCGGAGAACCCCTCGGAACAAGATGCGCGCGGGAGCTCTGCCTTGATGGGGAAAACAATGGAGTTGGTGCAGTGGCGAATGTGGGCGGGGTCGGCCATGGAGGGAGACTTGCTGGTCGGAGCAGCAGGAGCTAGAAGGTTGAGGCGGTTCAGGTTTGTCTCTATCTTCCTCCCCCTCTCTTTCCCCCCTTGTCTCATGGATGAGGTCGCTGGTGCATGCAAGGAGTGGGCCGAACACGAATCGTAGCAAGAGCAAGGAGCTGGACGTGGTTCATGGTTTGACTTTAGTTTCTATCTCTCTCTAGATCTCTAGACGTGGGTCTTTTTGTCCATATACTGAACCATGAAGTTGTAAGTTCATGTTCTTTATATTTGTACAGATATTTAACTGCATTAGTGAATGTTCTGGGTCTGATACAGCAGCTAAGCTTAGGTGATTCCTCATGTTCTATGTGGATCGCATAGAAAATAGAAATCCTAATTTCTAAAAATAGACTGAATCATGTATATATTTGCAGGGCAAGACAAGAACATTAGTTGGATCCAGAGTATTGAGATTGCAGAGGACTCAACAAAGGATCTGCACTTATTCTATAAATTCAGTATCAGCTTAGTGCCTCTGTTTAGTGATTATATAGAACTACCTTTTGAACTTGCAGAAACTGAATGCATATAAGAATCGAGGACCTTTAAAGTGGATGCATGATGATGATCATCCACCGAGCGGCACATCATCTTGGAAAAGCATATGCGAATTTCTGCTAGGTTTGCTTCTCCGGTTGTCCCTCCCATCAACTCTCTCAGCTCCCAAACCATTAACCCCGTCCTGGTTGTTCCTATATTTTCTTTTTGTTTTGTTTTTACCAATGCACTTTTCTTGGTATGTTTTAGTGTGTTCCTTCCTACGGCCAGCTCGACCATTTGCTCCGCATGGAGTTTTTTAGCTCAGAAGGAGCAAATAATTTGAGAATGCATTGGTCTTTTCTGCAATCTGTTGTACAGGGGGATCTTTCATGTTTTTCTGCAGTTCTTTCTTCTCTTTGGCAATTCATTTGGATTGTGTCTCTCTCAAGCTTGGGCATATTACTTGTATGGTTGACTTTTTTTAGTAGCAGGGAGTAACTAAGTAGTTCACAAGCCAAGCATTTGTAAACTTTGATCATTTATTTGTAGAGAGTATATTACTTTTTTTGTTCACCGTTTAGATATACATTTTGTGCTTGGCCTGCTGTATTTTCTTGAAGTAAACACTTTATTAGCTCTTTTACAGTTAAAAATGCATGCTTGCAAGTTGCAATATATAGCTGTTAATCTCATGCTCCAATCTTTAATTTGCTAATCTGATATTCAACTTTACTTTCAAGGATAAGTTGGTCAATGCAGGAAAATCTAAAAGAAAGCGACTAAAATCAACATTTGAAGGTACATCCTGTATTACGTTACTACAGAAATTAATATTGTGGTCTGTTATTGGGAATCATGAGTTTCCTGATAATGAGACCCATTAGTAAGGGTTTGTTCAGAAGGCACTGCCTATATAAATGTGATGTACTGGTGTTTTGATCGATTGTCTCTTCACCTATCTGGATTACTTAGCTCGAGCTATTTACAGAATCTTATACTTTAATAAGTACTACATTATCAATTTTGGAGTAGTAGAGTAGTCATGTATAGGTATATAAAGTTAGTCATGATCAGATTCCTATATGTTATGTAGGTTCGGCATATCCTAAATAGTAGAACATAAAATCAGTGCCATGAAATATTAATTTGAGAAAATTTAATTTACTATTTCTTTCATATGAACTTAAGGAGAAGGCGCTTATTTCACCGGCTAAGGTTTCTGTTGGTTACTTCTTTTCGTCCTTCGGTTCATCAAATAATGAAGAGGATCATGCCTTTCTGTTGGAATTGCTTTTCTGGTTTAAGCAATCATTCAGTTTATTGAAACACTCTCATGCCTCTTTTGTTCAGTCATTACTAATGCTGAGTGTCGTGTGTCTGATATGGTTTCATGAGAGTAATTACCAGTAGTGAGAGGGTTCAGATTAGGGATTACGAATATGAAGTAGATGCCTTATATATAGATGCCTAAAGATTCAAAAACTAATATTTATCTCTAATCATCCTTACATGCAAGGGGGCACATTTCCGGAGGGCGGCGGTGTTGAAGGGACCCGCTAGCGCTGGCCAAGATCCCGATCGATGGACTCGCCTGGTCGCTGGAGCCAGATCGCGCGTCGGCTTGGGGACACCTCGGGGATGTCCACAATAGTGCGGGATGGGGACCGAGCATCGGGGCATGTGGCGGGTTCCGGTTGAGGGCTCGATCATATAACTGAATTATTATTGCTTGCTTTCTGACATTGTGACATTGAACACTAGAGTTCAATTGACTCTCTTCACAAGATTCACTTTGATACAGCCATTTTCTTAATGACAGTCTTCATGTGAAGGTTTCAAGTACTACATATAGGAGGAGGCAGGAGTGGATGCAATCTTGATACGAAATGACACTTACGGAGCTTCTTTACCTAACATGGCCAAGAAGTCCGCAAAATCCAGTGAGCGTAGAGTATAGCCGGTTGGATACATATCTGTAGAGTGCATGTAGTGTGTGTGTCAAATATACAGTGGGAAAACACCACAATGCAAGTGTCAGATCCTGTTCTTGATGCAATTTTGTGACTTTATTCTGGACTGTTAAGCAATTGGTTGATGTTAAGCTGAAACTCGGATTAGTCTTGTGGCTCTTCTGTACCTATATGCCTATATTATTTGCTAATGGTATATGAACTATATCTTCCTGTATAGGATGATCAATTGCCAGGAATAGAAAGACTATGGTTTTGATTTTTATCATGTTTTTGTGATTAGCTTCCTGGTAGACTAGACTTCCAATTATCTGCTAGACTAAATAATTTCTAGCTATTTTTTAACTATTGATTAGTACACATAGATGAATTAAGAAAATGCAACACATTTCTTGGATGCCTTGACTGTATGCATACTTGTGTTATATGGATGCGCTCATGATATATGCTAGATGGTGTCTTCCTTTTTATAGCTTGATTAGATGCAACTGTAGACCTTTAATTATAACTAGACATTGTGGCGAGCTCCGCTGCGCCTGGCAAAAGAACTGTAGTTTGTGGGAGACTTCAGGTGGCCTGGTCCTTACAGCCTCGTTGGTGGCCTGATTTTCTGTGTGGCTGGTAGCTTGTCTATTTTTTCTTGGGAATGGTCAAAATGAGTTGTATGCTGCTAGCTCTGGACGGGAAAATACATGGATGAACCCAAGTACATCCGCACCCACTTCGAAAGACACCTTTTTAAGTTTTTGAAAAAAACTGAAAATTGTTGCACATGTACAGCTTCACATTCTATGTGTGCGCCAAATGTTTCGAAGGATTTTTTTTGTGCAAAAAAGGCAAAAATCTGTCTCATGGAACACTATTTTCAACCATTGAAATTTCTCTTTTTTGTGGAGGCAAAATAAAATGATGTATTTTTACAAAAGTTTGTGTCGCGCACATATTTTTGCAGAGATGTAGATGATAATTTTTTTGGAATTATTTATAACATGGCGGGATACCGAGCAAGAAGAGGAGGGTCCACTAAAAAAGAGAAGGGCCCATCGTGGGCTGGTTTTTTTTGTGTTGGGCCAGTGTGTTGAAGATAACATGGCGGACCACCATATTCCTCTCACACATATGGTCTGGATTTGGGGTAGGATGGACTGTCCAGACGGTTGAATTTTGAGAAGCCCGCTAGGCAACCGTTTCATGTCTGAACATTGTCGGGCGTACAGGAGAGAAATGAGCGTCGGACTTGGAGATGACCCTAATCATTTGTTCAATTAATTTATATATATATATATATATATATATATATATATATATATATATCATAGCCCGTAGCAACGCACGGGCACTCTGCTAGTGATATTTAATGCATGTGTTCATCTCTATTTTCCTACTGCCATGAGAAAATAATGATGTTTTTTACTAGTACACTTGTACTCCCTCACTGACAAAACCAATTCTGAATTAGAAGGCCAATTATGTACTTGGTTTCACCAACTGGTGAGGAGAAAGAGAAACAGAGCTTGAAGAGGAAGAACAAGAAGAATAAACAGTGCCAAGGCGATCTTGCTGAAGCCAGATGCCTCAGTCGAGGCCATTCTAGGGCTCCGGCAACGACTACCTTACATGTGAGATGATCCTCCAGGGAGCCCTTCCACTTCTGTTGTCTCACTTAATTAATTAGGAGTACTTAAGTACCACTAATTTATTACTGCCTAATTTTCCTGTTGGAGTTAAATAAATCTTTAGTAGGACCCTATACTGAATCATGTACGTGTGTATGTTTGTCTATGGAGGTGAATCATGTGGTGGAGCAGGGAGGGAATATTATTAGTGTCATGACATAATAGTGCTATTGTTTTGCATGTCAATTTAATGCCATTGGTTCAATGAGGCAATGTTTTGCGTATCCATCATGAATTTGATGCTACTGTTTGAGTAATATACTAATGTCTTCCTATCCTTTCTCACTAAGCTAATGAAGGTTTCACCTTGTTCCTACTTGTGTAAACAGGGATCATGTTGTGCCAATCATACATTTTAGTGGAACTACACAAGACAATACAATGAACTGTATCCCAACCAGTGATTTAACTCTGCTGGAAGTTCTTGATAATCTTTCGATCTAATCTCAGCACTGGTAAACAAGAGTGATTTCAACCATACATTTGAAGTGCACAAAAATATATACTATTGTGTGATTCCAGTGAGTGCTTTATCATCTCTTATGGGACTACATGAATAAGGTTTTTTTTCTCAGGTTGGTACAGGCCTAAGGCCTTCATCCATATTAGTTTGTTGTCATCTCTATTTGTATCGTGCTACTGTCATGTCTTTGCACGTTAAAGTTTTGCAACCTATGATCAATGGCAATGCTTTGAGTGTTGAGTTGAGCTAATTGGCACTGATTCAATAAACTAATACCTCTCTTTAAGCAAGACTACTATGTTGCTAACTTTACCAATTAAGATAATGAGGGTGCTTCTATTTGTTAGTGTATGTTTCATCAACTAGTCCCACTATTACAGTAATATCACTCTCTCAATATATGTGCCAACAGGGATGCTCAATTTTGGTGGAAATGCACAAAAACTTTGGGTGCTTCATTGCCTTGACAGCTTCCGTCCTTTCCTTTCAGTCGCTAATCTCCGCTTGCTTTCTTCCTTTGCTGTCAGTCGCTTGGCTTATCTCGGCTTCCAGTCAATGTAAATAGTAATTGATATGCTACCTCACACAGGTTGGTACTCGTCTTTATCCTGATTATTGTGCCTGTCATATGTATTGGTAATTTGGTATTGTGCTACTGTTTGCCGATTTCATAAAGGAGTAATTTGGAGCATGAACTCGCAGGCAAATCATTACATCGGGTGATTTCAGTAGAACTGCACAAAATGATCGGATGGACAGGTACTTATGCTGCTGCTATGTACTCCAAAGTTCACTCAGACAAGCATCGATGTTGACAAGAAGTGCCTATATTCATTTGATTATCAACCAGCATCAACCAATTGTCAAACTCCAAGTATTAGGAGAGTGAACGTCAAAAATATTGCTTGGTGCGTAGCCCAGAAAAACGCAGTCCAGTATTTGGTCCCAACTTGTGCCTTTTGGTTATCGGCACATATGGTAGCGAACTATATGGCATGGAGTCTAAAGATTCCGGACAAGTTGGTTGACGCGTATATTCATCTGGCACTTAATCAGTCTGCACGCCAAGGATGCTCCATTTCAGTTGAACTGCACAAAAAATTTGGGTGGTTCATTTTCTCAACCGCCTCCTTTCTCGTCTGCAATGTAGAATTTTGGCGAGATACGGGACCAAGATGAGCCAGTAAACTAGTTGGATGAAAGTAGTGGCCAAGTTGGTCAAACCTCCCTCGGCACGAGGCCACTATTTGAGGATAAACCTCCAAGCAAAGTTCAGATTGTCTGTGCTGCCTCTTATGTACTCGAAAGTTTACTCGTACAAGAACTAATTTTAGCAAGAAGTACATCCGATTGAACACCATTTACCAGTATGTACCCTAGGTAATTAAAGTTCGTCCATGGATCATATTGGCTGTGATCTCTATCATTTGGATGCATAAACATACTGAACATGTGTATATCTGAATCTTTTTGTGAATTATGTATGAATATTGTCATGTGATCTATCAATCATTTGGATGCATAGATATGCTGAGCTTGTGTATATATGAATCTTTTGAGTTGTTGATAGTGAATGTTGGCTATGAATATGAATGTGTCCTATGAACCTGAGTTTGAAATCAATGTTTACCTTTTCTGTTGTATTTGTGTGTGAACTTGTTAGTATGCCTACTGTGGGGTATAAAACGCAGGTCTCTTATAAAAGTAATGCTGTGTCCAATTTATGTTTTCCCTTCTAACCACATTATATATATTTATATTATTACTATTATTGTATATTTTATAGAGACTTATATATACATTATAAAAACATCCCACGTGTTATTAACTTATAAAAGTAAATGTTTAACGGAAGTTGGCAAGGAAAATCCTGATTGTTTTTGACTCACACGCAAGGAAAATCCTGGTGATTGCGTACAAAAGCTTGCGAAGATTTTAAGGACCAATTTAATAATAACGCGCTCATTTTTATTTTGAGTAATAACTCGCTAATTTCTTAATTATATATATAAAAAATGTGCCTCTCCTGTTTATTCTTTGATATTAATTGCTCCTTCTAACATAACATTATATATATAACGAGCCCACCTAATACGTGTATTTAAAGGAAGTGCAAATGGGCTGGGATTTCTTAGAAAATATAAATGGGCCTGATTGACGCGAAATTATTTGTTCACCCATCCTAGCAAATGGACTGTACATTCTAGAAAACATGGGTTAAATATATGCCACATTTTTGCAGGCTGACATGTGGGCCAATAGGTCGAAGCTTACGCAGGGCGTTGTCAACTTGGTCAACAAATGATTGTTTCATCCACAACCATTGGATTTATATCCAACGGCCGGCATGCACCTTCAATCTCTCGTCTTCTTCCTCCATCGTCGCCGGGACCGCCTAGTCCAGCCTCCAGCGGCTAGCGGCTCTTCTTAGCACGCATCGCTGTGAAGCGCTACCCCACCGCTGGCCAGGCTATCCCTCCACCCCTCGACACCTCCTGTTATTCTCCACAGACTACAGCCCCACGCCGCAACAGAACCAGTTATAACCCTTCTCCTCCTCTCAATCTGCGGCTCCACTGCCGCATTTTCCCATCTCTGAGTCGTTCCTGTCCGGGGCCTCGCCGTCGTCCACCGCCTCGCTGCATTCGGTGCGGCATGGTCAACAAACGAGAGTCGTCAGAAGAGGATTGTACATGGAGAGCCTGACGGCTGGGACCCACGAGGTCCATGGTCGCACGCAAGGAAAGTTCATCCTTATTAAGCTGAAAAAATGTTTCCTCCACCTGATAGCTGGGACCCAATGGCTGTATTTTCACGCGGAAGGAAGTGCCTCCTTGTTTTGCAAAAAAAAAATATTCATCCCGTTGACAGCAGGGATCCGTCAGATTTGGTGACTGACTTGTGGGCCTACTAAGCGGACGTGTACGCACGGCTTTGTCAACTTAATCAACAAATGATTCTAGCAGCTGGACCGTTGGACGTTAATCCAACAGCCATGCTCCTTCTTCAACCTCTGTTCTTGCTCCTGTCTCTCGTGGGCGGCACCGCGGCTGTGCTGCCGTGCACCTAAACCAGTGAAGTTTCCCACTCCTCTCCATCTGCGACTCCACTGCCCCGTCTTCCCCATCTCCGGGTCGTTCCATTCTGGGTGCGCTTGGCACGGTGTGGTCAACGTGGTCAACAACCGAGAGTCGTCGGAAGATGACTGTACGTGAGAGGCTGACAGTGGGGACGCACCACGCCCATGGACCCATGCATGCAACGGAACGCGGCGAGGTCAACCTGGTCAAGGAACGACTTCCATCGGAAGTATACTATACGTGGAGAGTCTCAGCTGGGTCCACGGCCGCAGCAAGTAAGTGCCTCCTTATTACGCGGAAAATAATGATTCCTCCAACTAACAGTAGGGACCCACTGGACGGGCCACCGTATTTTGCGAAAAAACGTTTGCCCCCTGACTGCTGGGACCCACCTGATGGGCCACCGTATTTCGTGAAAAATCGTTCCCCCGCTGTCAGCTCGGACCCACCGGAAGTGCCTCCTTATTACGCATAAAAAAATGAATACTCCCCTGGCTAGCTGGGACCCACCTTGGTGGGAGGCTGACTTGTGGGCCTACTAAGTTGACGGGGACGAAGGGCTTTGTCAACTTAGTCAATATGAATGATTCTAGCTCCAGTGACCGTACGATGTCCATCCAACAGCCGTAGTGTTTCTTCAACCTCTAGTCTTCTTGCCCCAGCCGCCCAAAGCAGCGCCGGTCGTGCCGCATGCTCCTGCCTCCCGTGGCCAGCTATGCTGCCGCGAAGGCCTCACCGCCCCCTACTATTTCCACCGCTGGCCAGGCCCTTCGGCGACGGCAGCCTCACACCGCAGCCGAACCAGTGACCCTCGTACTCCTCTCCGCGTGGGCTTCCACTGCCGTGTCTTCCCCAGCTCCGCGTCGTCCCCTTCCTAGGCCTCGCCGTCATCCACCGCCGTGGTGCTCTCCGCGCGGCGTGGTCAACGTGGTCAAGGAACGACTTCCATCGGAAGAGTACTGTACATGGAGAGGCTGACAACTGGGTCCACGGTCACAGCCCAGTTTTTTTGTGATTTGCCAAGTAAGTCGCTTTGTCAGGCCTGTTGGGCTGCAAATCTTTCAAGACGAGGAGAGCTTTCATTCGGCTGGCCGAGAAAATGGCCCATCAGTAATGAGAAATGGGTTGTACATTTTTAAAGCACATCAAACCGGCAATTAGTTTCAAATATCTTTTTTTTCATTTTGAGATTTTAAATTACATTATTTTTTATGCATGGAGAATTTGTTGGATTTTATATTGATATACATTTATTTTTAAAATCGGTTTGAATGTGAGTCGAAATTTCGGGATTAAAAACAGTTCGGACCGCACCGAAATATGCAAAATTTTGTATAATTTTTTAACCATGGCCACAATATGGGCTGTAATGCTAACAAAAATAATATGGGCTCCAAAAAAACCTTAAGAATTAGCAAATGGGCTGTAAATTATTAGAAATAATGTCAGATGGGCTGTATGCTGTTTTCCACAGATTTGAGGCTTTCCTAAAAAAAGGTTGACGCACAAGCAGTGATTATTGGACGTCCATCGAACGGCCGTCGTGCTTCTTCAATCTCTGCTCTTCCTGCTCCAACCGCTCAAACAAGCGCCGGCGAGACTGCCCGCTCCCTCCTCCCCGCGGCCGGTTGTGCTGCCGCGCAGGCCTCACCTCCCCATCGTACTCCCATCGCTGGCCTAGCCATCCCTCTACTCACCCACACCTGCTATTATTCTCCGGCGACGGCAGATGAACCAGTAAACCCTCGTACAGTCATACTCCCCTCCACGTGGGAAACAACTACCGAGTCTTCCCTGCCTCCGTGTCGTTCCCTTCCTAGGCCTCGCCGTCGTCCACCGCCCTGGTGCTCTTGGCGCGGCCTGGTCAACGTGGTCAACGACTAACATGCATCTGAAGTGGACTGTGCGTGGAGAGGCCGATAGCTGGGTCCACGGCCGCACGCAAGGAAATGTCTCCTTATTACGCGCAAAATAATGATTCCTCAACCTGACATCAGGGACCCACCGAAAGGGCCTCTGTATTTCGCGAAAAAAACATTACCGCCGCTGACAGCTCGGACCCACCAGCTATATCTTCGCACGCAAGGAAGTGCCTCCTTATTACGCACAAAAAAATGAATACCCCCCCTGTTAGTTGGGACCTAGTATAGTGGCAGGCTGACTTATGGGCCTACTAAGTTGACGGGGACGGAGGGCTTTGTCAACCTAGTAAATATGCACGATTCTAGCTCCAGTGACCGTACGATGTCCATCCAACGGCCGTAGTGCTTCTTCAACCTCCGGTCTTCTTGCTCCAGCCGCCCAAACCAGCGCCGGTCGTGCCTCGTGCTCCTGCCTCCCGTGGCCGGCTACGATGCGGTGGAGGCCTCACCGCCCCCTACTAATCCCACCGCTGGCCAGGCCATCCCTCTACTCACCCATACCCCCTGTTATTCTGCGGCAATGGCAGCCTCACACCGTAGCGAACCAGTGAACCCTCGTACTCCTCTACGCGTGGGCATCCACTGCCGCATCTTCCCCGACTCTGCGTCGTCCCCTTCCTAGACCTCACCGTCGTCCACCGTCCTGGTGCTCTCGGCGCGGCGTGGTCAACGTGCTCAAGGAACGGCTTCCATCAGACATGGACTGTACTATTGGGGAACATAGCAAAAATTCAAAATTTTCCTACGTGTCACCAAGATCTATCTATGGAGTCATCTAGCAACGAGGGAGGAGTGGATCTACATACCCTTGTAGATCGTGCGCGGAAGCGTTCAAGAGAACGGGGTTGATGGAGTCGTACTCGTCGTGATCCAAATCACCAATGATCCTAGCGCCGAACGGACGGCACCTCCGCGTTCAACACACATACGGAGCAGCAACGTCTCCTCCTTCTTGATCCAGCAAGGGGGGAGGAGAGGTTGATGGAGATCCAGCAGCACGACGGCGTGGTGGAAGTAGCGGGATTCCAACAGGGCTTCGCCAAGCGCTGCGGGAGGAGGGAGATGTGTCATGGGAGGGAGAGGGAGGCGCCAGGGCTTAGGTATGCTTGCCCTCCCTTCCCCCCACTATATATAGGGCCAAGGGAGAGGGGGGCGCAGCCTTGGACCTTCCTCCAAGGAAGGGTGCGGCCAGGGAGGAGTCCATCCTCCCCAAGGCACCTCGGAGGTGCCTTCCCCCTTTAGGACTCTTCCTTTCCTTATCTCTTGGCGCATGGGCCTCTTGGGGCTGGTGCCCTTGGCCCATACAGGCCAAGGCGCACACTCCTAAAGCCCATGTGGCCCCCCGGGGTAGGTGGCCCCACCAGGTGGACCCCCGGGACCCTTCCGGTGGTCCCGGTACAATACCGGTGACCCCGAAACTTGTCCCGATGGCCGAAATAGCACTTCCTATATATAATTCTTTACCTCCGGACCATTCCGGAACTCCTCGTGACGTCCGGGATCTCATCCGGGACTCTAAACAACTTTCGGGTTACCGCATACTAATATCTCTATAACCCTAGCATCACCGAACCTTAAGTGTGTAGACCCTACGGGTTCGGGAGACATGCAGACATGACCGAGATGACTCTCCGGTCAATAACCAACAGCGGGATCTGGATACCCATGTTGGCTCCCACATGTTCCACGATGATCTCATCGGATGAACCACGATGTCAAGGACTTAATCAATCCCGTATACAATTCCCTTTGTCTAGCGGTACGATACTTGCCCGAGATTCGATCATCGGTATCCCGATACCTTGTTCAATCTCGTTACCGGCAAGTCTCTTTTACTCGTTCCGTAACACATCATCCCGTGATCAACTCCTTGATCACATTGTGCACATTACGATGATGTCCTACCGAGTGGGCCCAGAGATACCTCTCCGTTTACACGGAGTGACAAATCCCAGTCTCGATTCGTGCCAACCCAACAGACACTTTCGGAGATACCTGTAGTGTACCTTTATAGCCACCCAGTTACGTTGTGACGTTTGGCACACACAAAGTATTCCTACGGTATCAGGGAGTTGCACAATCTCATGGTCTAAGGAAATGATACTTGACATTAGAAAAGCTTTAGCATACAAACTACATGATCTTGTGCTAGGCTTAGGATTGGGTCTTTGTCCATCACATCATTCTCCTAATGATGTGATCCCATTATCAACGACATCCAATGTCCATGGTCAGGAAACCGTAACCATGTATTGATCAACGAGCTAGTCAACTAGAGGCTTACTAGGGACATGGTGTTGTCTATGTATCCACACATGTATCTGAGTTTCCTATCAATACAATTCTAGCATGGATAATAAACGATTATCATGAACAAGGAAATATAATAATAACCAATTTATTATTGCCTCTAGGGCATATTTCCAACAGTCTCCCACTTGCACTAGAGTCAATAATCCAGTTCACATCGATATGTGATTAACACTCAAGGTCACATCCCCATGTGACTAACACCGAAAGAGTCTACTAGAGTCAATAATCTAGTTCACATTACCATGTGATTAACACTCGATGAGTTCTGGGTTTGATCATGTTATGCTTGTGAGAGATGTTATAGTCAACGGGTCTGAATCTTTCAGATCCATATGTACTTCGCAAATTTCTATGTCATCCTGTAGATGCAACTACTGCGCTACATTTGGAGCTATTCCAAATAACTGTTCTACTATACGAATCCAGTTTACTACTCAGAATAATCTGGATTAGTATCAAAGTTTGCATCGGCGTAACCCTTTACGATGAGCTCTTTTACCACCTCCATAATCGAGAAAATTCCTTAGTCCACTAGTTACTAAGGATAACTTTGACCGCTGTCTTGTGATCCATTCTTGGATCACTCTTGTACCCCTTGACTGACTCATGGCAAGGCACATTTCAGGTGCGGTACATAGCATAGCACACTGTAGGGCCTATGTCTTAAGCATAGGGGACGACCTTCATCCTTTCTCTCTATGCTGCCGTGGTCAGGTTTCGAGTCTTACTCAATGTTCACACCTTATAACACAGCCAAGAACTCCTTCTTTGCCGATCCATTTTGAACTCCTTCAAAATCTTGTCACGGTATGTATTCATTTGAAAGTACCATTAAGCGTTTTGATCTATCCTTATAGATCTTGATGCTCAATGTTCAAGTAGCTTAATCCAGGCTTTCCATTGAAAAACACTTTCAAATAACCCTATATGCTTTCCAGAAATCCTACGTCATTTCTGATCCATAATATGTCAACAACATATACTCATCAGAAATTCTATAGTGCTCCCACTCACTTCTTTGGAAATACAAGTTTCTCATAAACTTTGTATACACCCAAAATCTTTGATCATCTCATCAAAGCATACATTCCAACTCCGAGATGCCTACTCCAGTCCTTAGAAGGATTGTTGGAGCTTTGCATACTTATTAGCATCTTTCAGGATTGACAAAACCTTTCGGTTGTATCACATACAACCTTTCCTCAAGAAAATCGTCAAGGAAACAATGTTTTGACATCCTATCTGCAAGATTTCATAAATAATGCAGTAATCGCTAATATAATTCCAACAGACTCTGAGCATCGCTACGAGTGAGAAAGTCTCATCGTAGTCAACTCCTTGAACTCGTTGGAAAACATCTTAACGGCAAGTCGAGCTTTCTTAATGGTGACATTTACTATCATTGTCCGTCTTCCTTTTAAAATTCATCTGTACTCAACAGCCTTACGACCATCGAGCCGTTCTGCCAAAGTCTACACTTTGTTTTCATACATGGATCCTCTCTCGGATTTTATGGCCTCGAGCCATTTATCGGAATCCAGGCCCACCATCGCTTCTCCATGGCTCGTAGGTTCATTGTTGTCTAGCAACATGACTTCCAAGATAGGATTACGTACCACTCTGAAGTAGTACACATCCTTGTCATCCCACGCGGTTTGTTAGTGACTTCATCTGAAGTTTCATGATCACTATCATAAGCTTCCACTTCAATTGGTGTAGGCACCACAGGAACAACTTCCTGTGCCCTGCCACACACTAGTTGAAGAGACGGTTCAATAACCTCATCAAGTCTCCACCATCCTCCCACTCAATTCTTTCGAGAGAAACTTTTCCTCGAGAAAGGACCCGATTCCAGAAACAATCCCTTATTGCTTTCGGATCTGAGACAGGAGGTATACCCACCTGTTTTGGGTGTCCTATGAAGATGCATTTATCCGCTTTGGGTTCGAGCTTATCAGCCTGAAACTTTTCACATAAGCGTCGCAGCCCCAAACTTTTAAAAAATGATAGCTTAGGTTTCTCTAAACCATAGTTCATACGGTGTCATCTCATCGGAATTACGTGGTGCCCTATTTAAAGTGAATGTGGTTGTCTCTAATGCCTAACCCATAAACTATTGTGGTAATTTGATAAGAGACATCACGGTATGCATCATATCCAATAGGGTGCAGTTATGATGTTCGGACACACCATCACACTATGGTGTTCCAGGCTGTATTAGTTGTGAAACAATTTCCACAATATCTTAATTCTGTGCCAAACTCGTAATTCAGATATTCATCTCTATGATCATATATAGATATTTTATCCTCTTGTCACGACGATCTTTCAACTTCACCCTGAAATTACTTGAACCTTTCAATAATTCAGACTCGTGATTCATCAAGTAAATATACTCAACATCTACTCAAATCATCTGTGAAGTAAGAACATAACGATATCCACTACATGCCTCGGCACTCATTGGACTGCACACATCAAAATGTATTACTTCCAACAAGTTGCTTTCTAGTTCCATTTTACTGAAAATGAGGCTTTCAGTCATCTTGCCCATGTGGTATGATTTGCATGTCTCAAGTGATTCAAAATCAAGTGAGTCAAAACGGTCCATTTGCATGGAGTTTCTTCATGCATATACACCAATAGACATGGTTCGCATGTCTCAAACCTTTCAAAAACGAGTGAGCCCAAAGATCCATCAACATGGAGCTTCTTCATGCGTTTTATACCGATATGACTTACCTGGCAGTGCCACAAGTAGGTGGTACTATCATTACTATCTTTTGGCATGAACATGTGTATCACTATGATCGAGATTCAATAAACCATTCATTTTAGGTGTAAGACCATTGAAGGTATTATTCAAATAAACAGAGTAACCATTACTCTCTCCTTAAATGAATAACCGTATTGCGATAGACATAATCCAATCATGTCTATGCTCAACGCAAACACCAATCTTGATGGTAGAGGGAGCGTACGATATTTGATCAACCATGGAAATACTTCCAACACATATCGTCATCTCACCTTTTGTCTAGTCTCCGTTTATTCCGTAGCTTTTATTTCGAGTTACTAACACTTAGCAACCGAACCAGTATCTAATACCCTGGTGCTACTAGGAGTACTAGTAAAGTACACATTAACATAATGTATATCCAATATACTTCTATCGACAGCCTTCTCATCTACCAAGTATTTAGGGTAATTCTGCTCCAGTGGCTGTTCCCCTTATTACAGAAGCACTTAGTCTCGGGTTTGGGTTCAACCTTGGGTTTCTTCACTAGAGCAGCAGCTGAATTGCCATTTCATGAAGTATCCCTTCGTGCCCTTGCCCTTCTTGAAACTAGTGGTTTCACCAACCATCAACAATTGATGCTCCTTGATTTCTACTTTTGTGGTGTCAAACATCGCGAATATCTCAAGGATCATCATATATGTCCCTGATATATTATAGTTCATCATGAAGCTCTAGCAGCTTGGTGGTAATGACTTCGGAGAAACATCACTTTCTCATCTGGAAGATCAACTCCCACTCGATTCAAATGATTGTTGTACTCAGACAATCTGAGCACAAGCTCAACAACTGAGCTTTTCTCCCTTAGTTTGCAGGCTAAGAAAATCATCGGAGGTCTTCTACCTCTTGACATGGGCACGAGCCTGAAATCCCAATTACAGCCCTCGAAACATCTCATATGTTTCGCGACGTTTCAAAACGTCTTTGGTGCCTCAACTCTAAACTGTTTAACTGAACTATCACGTAGTTATCAAAATGTGTATGTCAGATGTTCGCAACATCCACAGACAACGTTCGAGGTTCAGCACACTGAGTGGTGCATTAAGGACATAAGCCTTCTATGAAGCAATGAGGACAATCCTCAGTTTACGGACCTAGTCCGCATAATTGCTACTATCAACTTTCAACTAAATTTTCTCTAGGAACATATCTAAACAGTAGAACTGAAGTGCGAGCTACGACATAATTTGCGAAGACCTTTTGACTATGTTCAGGATAATTAAGTTCATCTTATGAACTCCCACTCAGATAGACATCCCTCCAGTCATCTAAGTGATTACATGATCCGAGTCAACTAGGCCGTGTCCGATCATCACGTGAGACGGACTAGTCATCATCGGTGAACATCTTCATGTTGATCGTATCTACCATACGACTCATGCTCGACCTTTCGGTCTCTTGTGTTCTGAGGCCATGTCTGTACATGCTAGGCTCGTCAAGTCAACCTAAGTGTTTCGCATGTGTAAATCTGTCTTACACCCGTTGTATGTGAATGTTAGAATCTAACACCTGATCATCATGTGGTGCTTCGAAACAACGAACTGTCGCAACGGTGCACAGTTAGGGGGAACACTTTCTTGAAATTATTATGAGGGATCATCTTATTTACTACCACCGTTCTAAGTAAACAAGATGCATAAACATGATAAACATCACGTGCAATCAAATAGTGACATGATATGGCCATCATCACTTTGCTCCTCTTGATCTCCATCTTCGGGGCTCCATGATCATCATCGTCACCGGCATGACACCATGATCTCCATCATCATGATCTCCATCATCGTGTCTCCATGAAGTTGCCTCGCCAACTATTACTTCTACTACTACAGCTAACGGTTAGCAATAAAGTAAAGTAATTACATGACATTTATGTTGACACGCAGGTCATAAATAAATTAAGACAACTCCTATGGCTCCTGCCGGTTGTCATACTCATCGACATGCAAGTCATGATTCCTATTACAAGAACATGATCAATCTCATACATCACATATATCATTCATCACATCCTTTTGGCCATATCACATCACATAGCATACCCTGCAAAAACAAGTTAGACGTCCTCTAATTGTTGTTTGCATGTTTTACGTGGCTGCTATGGGTTTCTAGCAAGAACGTTTCTTACCTGCGCAAAAACCACAACGTGATATGCCAATTGCTATTTACCCTTCATAAGGACCCTTTTCATCGAATCCGATCCGACTAAAGTGGGAGAGACAGACACCCGCTAGCCACCTTATGCAACTAGTGCATGTCAGTCGGTGGAACCAGTCTCACGTAAGAGTATGTGTAAGGTCGGTCCGGGCCGCTTCATCCCACAATGCCGCCGAATCAAGATTGGACTAGTAACGGTAAGCATATTGAACAAAATCAACGCCCACAACTACTTTGTGTTCTACTCGTGCATAGAAACTACGCATAGACCTAGCTCATGCTGCCACCGTTGGGGAACGTAGCAAAAATTCAAAATTTTCCTACGTGTCACCAAGATCTATCTATGGAGTCATCTAGCAACGAGGGAGGAGTGGATCTACATACCCTTGTAGATCGCGCGCGGAAGCGTTCAAGAGAACGGGGTTGATGGAGTCGTACTCGTCGTGATCCAAATCACCGATGATCCTAGCGCCGAACGGACGGCACCTCCGCGTTCAACACACATACGGAGCAGCGACGTCTCCTCCTTCTTGATCCAGCAAGGGGGGAGGAGAGGTTGATGGAGATCCTGCAGCACGACGGCGTGGTGGAAGTAGCGGGATTCCAACAGGGCTTCGCCAAGCGCTGCGGGAGGAGGGAGATGTGCCATGGGAGGGAGAGGGAGGCGCCAGGGCTTAGGTATGGTTGCCCTCCCTTCCCCCCCCCCACTATATATAGGGCCAAGGGAGAGGGGGCGCATCCTTGGCCCTTCCTCCAAGGAAGGGTGCGGCCAGGGAGGAGTCCATCCTCCCCATGGCACCTCGGAGGTGCCTTCCCCCTTTAGGACTCTTCCTTTCCTTATCTCTTGGCGCATGGGCCTCTTGGGGCTGGTGCCCTTGGCCCATACAGGCCAAGGCGCACACCCCTAAAGCCCATGTGGCCCCCCGGGGTAGGTGGCCCCACCTGGTGGACCCCCGGGACCCTTCCGGTGGTCCCGGTACAATACCGGTGACCCCGAAACTTGTCCCGATGGCCGAAATAGCACTTCCTATATATAATTCTTTACCTCCGGACCATTTCGGAACTCCTCGTGATGTTCGGGATCTCATCCGAGACTCCAAACAACTTTCGGTTTACCGCATACTAATATCTCTATAACCCTAGCGTCACCGAACCTTAAGTATGTAGACCCTACGGGTTCGGGAGACATGCAGACATGACCGAGATGACTCTCCGGTCAATAACCAACAGCGGGATCTGGATACCCATGTTGGCTCCCACATGTTCCACGATGATCTCATCAAATGAACCACGATGTCAAGGACTTAATCAATCCCGTATACAATTCCCTTTGTCTAGCGGTACGATACTTGCCTGAGATTCGATCGTCGGTATCCCGATACCTTGTTCAATCTCGTTACCGGCAAGTCTCTTTTACTCGTTCCGTAACACATCATCCCGTGATCAACTCCTTGATCACATTGTGCACATTATGATGATGTCCTACCAAGTGGGCCCAGAGATACCTATCCGTTTACACGGAGTGACAAATCCCAGTCTCGATTCGTGCCAACCCAATAGACACTTTCGGAGATACCTGTAGTGTACCTTTATAGCCACCCAGTTACGTTGTGACGTTTGGCACACCCAAAGTATTCCTACGGTATCCAGGAGTTGCACAATCTCATGGTCTAAGGAAATTATACTTGACATTAGAAAAGCTTTAGCATACGAACTACATGATCTTGTGCTAGGCTTAGGATTGGGTCTTTGTCCATCACATCATTCTCCTAATGATGTGATCCCATTATCAACGACATCCAATGTCCATGGTCAGGAAACCATAACCATCTATTGATCAACGAGCTAGTCAACTAGAGGCTTACTAGGGACGTGGTGTTGTCTATGTATCCACACATGTATCTGAGTTTCCTATCAATACAATTCTAGCATGGATAATAAACGATTATCATGAACAAGGAAATATAATAATAACCAATTTATTATTGCCTCTAGGGCATATTTCCAACATGTACGTGGAGAGGCTGACAGCTGGGTCCATGGCCGCAGCAAGGAAGTGCCTCCTTATTACGTGGAAAGTAATTATTCCTTCACCTGACAGCGGGGACCGACCGGACGGGCCACCATATTTCACGAAAAAACGTTTGCCCCTGACTGCTGGGACCCACCAGCTACATCTTCGCATGCAAGGAGGTGCGTCCGGGCAAAAAAATGATTCGCCCCCCTGACTGCTGGGACCCACCAGCTACATCTTCGCAGGCAAGGAAGTGCCTGACAGTCGGGACCCACCTGGTCGAAGCGTACGTAGCGTTGTCATTTTGGTCCCTAACGTGTACGTACATATATACTGGTGGATATAGAGGCGCGTACATGTCGTAGTAGAGGCGCGCACGTGGCATGTACACATACGTACAACGGCCAGGGTGCAAGAAAGAAAATACGGCCACGTATGTGTACATACGGGCGGGGTCTCGAACACCTACTCGCGCATACGTATAGCCAGGGCTCGTGTACATGGCTGGGTCAGAACGGAGAAACAACGTCGTCGTCGTGTTCATGGGGAGCCAACGGAATGCGTCGTGTTCATGGGGAGGCAACGGAATGCGTCGTGTTCATCGGGAGGCAACGGAACGCGTGGGAGCCAACCGGCTGGGTCGGAACGGAATGTGTGGTCGTGTTCATCGGGAGGGCTTGGGTGGAACAGACGATGGAAACGAGGCCTGGCGTACCGCACAACGGAGGAAACGGGCCTCCTACGTTCGGACCGGGGTCCTGTTGATCGGGAGGGGTCTGGCGTACCGCAAAACGGAGGAAACGGACCTCCTACGGTCGAAACAGGGGTCTTGTTGATCGGGAGGGGTGTGGCGTACCGCGAAACGGACGAAACGGACTTGTGTTGGAGCGCTACGGTCTAAACGGGGGTCTTGTTCATCGGGAGGGGTGTGGCGTACCGCAAAACGGGACTCCACGGGATACTGTTCATCTCCACCGTCGACCTCCTCCAGCCTCCACGGGCTACCGTCGACCTCCTCCAGCCTCCAAGGGCTCCTGTTCATCCAGCCTCCACTGCGCGCTACTCCACCGGCTACTGTTCAACCACCCCTCCACGGGCACCCCTCCATCGTCTAATGTTCATCTAGCCCTCCACACCACGGGGTCCTGTTGAACCACCCCTCCACGGGCACCCCTCCACCATCTACTGTTCATCCAGCCCTCCACCACACCACGGGGTCCTGTTCATCCAGAGGCAACGCCACCGCTCACTGTTCATCCAACCCCCCTGCACCGCTCACTGTTCATCCAATCAATCGGCTTCAGTTAGCAGCAGTAGCGAAGGAATTGCTCGATCAGGTTCAGTTAACAGCCATCGATCGATCGCTCGGGTTCAGTAACGCGTAGCCTGCAGTGCAATCGCTCGGGTTCAGTTAGAGCCCAACGCCTCGCTCGGGTTCAGTTAGAGCCAACGCCTCGCACCCACGCGCGTACGTGTACGAGAGAAACGCGCATCTCTCGGCCCCCGACCTCCCACCGCAACCGAGAACTCCACGAAATCCCCCCCCCCCTCGCTTCTACCACGGTTTTTTTCCGTCATGGATGGCCCAAAGAATGTCATGCAGCTGCGTCTCCGTCCCGCCCAGGACGAAAAGCCCATTTTCTGTCATGATTTTTTGTCATAGAAGTAGGAGCCCACCACATCTATGATGATACCGGGTTTTGTCACAATTATCGTCATAGAAGTGTCATATGTATGATAGAAAAAAATTGCGTTCGGCCCAAAATGTCATGGATGTGTCTTTGTTTTGTAGTGTATGAAGATCTTCAGAAGGAGCATGATTCATTACTTGCTCAACAGATCAGCGCTACTCAGGATGAATTTGTTCCTCCATGTTTGAAGTGCATTGAACGTGAAACTACTAATTCTTCACCTGAATGCTCAAATACTTCCATTGCTGCAAATTCTTCAACTACCTCTGCTATCACTAATTCCTCATCCGAGGACATTGCTAGTATCACTAATGATGCAGGCCTGAAGGAATTGTATATGACAGGTGATAACCCACAAGTATAGGGGATCACAACAGTTTTCAAGGGTAGAGTATTTAACCCAAATTTATTGATTCGACACAAGGAGAGCCAAAGAATATTCTCAAGTATTAGCAGCTGAGTTGTCAATTCAACCACACCTGGAAACTTAATATCTGCAGCAAAGTATTTAGTAGCAAAGTAATATGATAGTAGTGGTAACGGAAGCAAAAGTAATATTTTTGGTATTTTGTAGTGATGATAACAATAGCAACGGAAAAGTAAATAAGTGAAGAACAATATGTGAAAAGCTCGTAGGCATTGGATCGGTGATGGAGAATTATGCCGGATGTGGTTCATCATGTAACAGTCATAACATAGGGTGACACAGAACTAGCTCCAATTCATCAATGTAATGTAGGCATGTATTCCGAATATAGTCATACATGCTTATGGAAAAGAACTTGCATGACATCTTTTGTCCTACCCTCCCGTGGCAGCAGGGTCCTAGCGGAAACTAAGGGATATTAAGGCCTCCTTTTAATAGAGTACCGGACCAAAGCATTAACACATAGTGAATACATGAACTCCTCAAACTACGGTCATCACCGGGAGTGGTCCCGATTATTGTCACTTTGGGGTTGTCGGATCATAACACATAGTAGGTGACTATAGACTTGCAAGATAGGATCAAGAACTCACATATATTCATGAAAACATAATAGGTTCAGATCTGAAATCATGGCACTCGGGCCCTAGTGACAAGCATTAAGCATAGCAAAGTCATAGAAACATCAATCTCAGAACATAGTGGATACTAGGGATCAAACCCTAACAAAACTAACTCGATTACATGATAAATCTCATCCAACCCATCACCGTCCAGCAAGCCTACGATGGAATTACTCACGCACGGCGGTGAGCATCATGAAATTGGTGATGGAGGATGGTTGATGATGACGACGGTGACGGATTGCCCTCTCCGGAGCCCCGAACGGACTCCAGATCAGCCCTCCCGAGAGAGTTTAGGGCTTGGCGGTGGCTCCGTATCGTAAAACGCGATGAATCCTTCTCCCTGATTTTTTTCTCCCCGAACATGAATATATGGAGTTGGAGTTGAGGTCGGTGGAGCTCCAGGGGGCCCACGAGGCAGGGCGCGCACCTAGGGGGGCAGCCGCGCCCCCACCCTCGTGGCTAGGCGATGGGCCCCCTGGCCTTTATTCTTTGCCGGTATTTTTTATTATTTCCAAGAATAATCTCCGTGGAGTTTCAGGTCATTCCGAGAACTTTTTTTCTGCACATAAATAACACTAAGGGAGTCCTGGATTAGGGGGTGTTCGGGTAGCTGGACTATACCTTCAGCCGGACTCCTGGACTATGAAGATACAAGATTGAAGACTTCATCCCATGTCCGGATGGGACTTTCCTTGGCGTGGAAGGCAAGCTAGGCGATGCAGATATTCAAGATCTCCTACCATTGTAACCGACTCTATGTAACCCTAACCCTATCCGGTGTCTATATAAACCGGAGGGTTTTAGTCCGTAGGACAACTTCATCAACTCCATAGACAACAATCATACCATAGGCTAGCTTCTAGGGTTTAGCCTCCTTGATCTCGTGGTAGATTTACTCTTGTACTACGCATATCATCAATATTAATCAAGCAAGATGTAGGGTTTTACCTCCATCAAGAGGGCCCGAACCTGGGTAAAACATCGTGTTCCCTGCCTCCTGTTACCATCCGGCCTAGACGCACAGTTCGGGACCCCCTACCCGAGATCCGCCGGTTTTGACACCGACATTGGTGCTTTCATTGAGAGTTCCTCTGTGCCGTCGCAATCAGGAAGGATGCCTTCTCCCGTCTTCAAAGACGGCACCGTTGCTAAGGAAGCCTTTGGCCAAACCCTCCGGCTAAGTGGTTTCCTCATGACCGCCTGTTCGGCTGTTGCGCCGACGGTGACCTCTCGGGTCATCAAAAGCAATCTACACGTCAGCTCGGAGCTCGTCGAGCAGTTAGATCCAATGGAGCTCTCTTCCGTAAACGAGCTCTTGGATCGCATAGCCGCCCTGGGGGTCGCCATGGATTACGACCAGGTTGGGCTTAAACCCGATCTAAGAGAAATTAACTCTCCCCAAGTCACCCACCATGTTGCCGTGGTAGAGGCGCGGTGCGGCGACCCTTCATCTATTTTAAGGACTAGTTATGTCTGAATTCCCGATCCCTCCAAGCCGGATACCCGCGGAGTGGAGGATGTAACTCAAGACCTGAGCTTAGAATCAGGCAATGGGCCAGATTCGTTGGATAACGTCCAGGAATCTGAACTTCAGAATTCAGAAACTCTTCGGCCTCCGAATCTTGGATTGGGTGAGGTTTCAGATTCAACGACACCCACCCACCCGAACATAAGCGATCTCTGCCGAGTCCGACAGAGGCCCGACGAAACAGTACATCATTACTAGGCCAGATTCTCCTGGTTATGAACAGGATAAAAGATTACCGCGAGGGAGACGCGATATCAATCTTCTGCAGTAATTGCACGGACGAGGGAATCCTTAACGCCGTAAGTCGTTGTGATATTACACGCTTCGCTGACTTGGCGTCCATAGTACAAAAATACTGTGCGATGGAAAGTGCCTGGAAAACCGAAACGAAATTTTGGGATAATCCGGCCTTGAATAGTAATCCCGTCCGAACTAAGAGGGTGCATCATCATAAGACACCCGGGATAAATAGCAAAAAGCCAAAACCCTCTGCAGGGCATGGAACCGTACTGGAAAGGTGGCTTGATGGACCCTGTAGAATTCACAGTATAGAGGACGCCACACCAACTCACAGCCTTAGAGCATGTTGGATACTCCGGCAGGTAGCCAAAATTGGCGAGGACCTCTTAAATCGGGAGGCCGCAGAAAGCCAGCCCGAGGACACCAGTACCGTTCTCACAGTCTTCGAGACTTTCGCATCAAACAATATGCGAAAAAGAACACTCCGCAACCTCGCCAAAGTCTATCAAGTTGCAACAATAAATCCATGGAGCGACATTGCCATTACTTTCAACGCAAGTGATGAACCTAGATTCCGAACAGCCCGAGCACCAGCCGCATTGGTCCTCAGTCCCATAGTGGACGGCTTTCGCCTTACCAAGGTGCTCATGGATGGAGGCAGCGGACTGAACCTCATTTATGAGGAGACCCTTCAAAAAATGGAAATAGACTGGAACCGCGTCGAGCGAAGCAGCCCAACCTTTAGAGGAATAATCCCTAGTCGGGAAGCGCGCAGCACGGGAAAAATCACACTAGATGTGGTGTTCGGCACGCCGGATAACTACAGGTCCGAAGAAGTCACGTTCCAGGTGGCCCCGTTTAAAAGCGGACATCACGCCTTACTAGGGCGGGAAGCATTCACAATCTTCCAAGCAATACCCCATTACGGGTACATGAAGCTCAAGATGCCCGGGCCGAATGGAATTATCACTCTAGCTAGTGATCCGGACATAGCACTCCGCGCCGAAAACAAAACGGCCGCATTAGCCCTTGAGGCACTATCCGAAGCCTTAGCGGCCGAGGAACTGACAGCGCTGCACTCCACGGTTAACAGGGATGATGTGATACTCGACAAAAGATCTAAATCCACATCCTTCAAGCCAGCAAACGAAATAATCAAATTCCAGGTCCATCCAACGGACCCCAATAAAACAGCTTCCATCGGGGCACGATTGAACCCTGATGTAGACGCCGCACTACGAGAGTTCCTACGAGAGAACTGGGACATCTTCGCCTGGCACCCTTCAGACATGCCAGGGATCCCACGCAGGCTGGCCGAACACAGCTTAAATATCCAAAAAGGATTTAAACCTGTCAAACAAGCCCTTCGGCGTTTTTCCGAACCCAAGAGACAGGCTATGGGAGAGGAGCTAGCCAAGCTATTGGAGGCCGGATTCATCAGAGACATAAAACATCCGGACTGGCTAGCAAACCTGGTGATGGTACCAAAGAAGGACAAATCCTGGCGCCTGTGTGTCGATTTCAAAGACCTTAACAAGGCTTGCCCAAAGGATCCCTTCCCCCTCCCCCGTATCGATCAAATTATCGATGCCACCGCAGGACACGATTCGTTGTGTTTCCTCGATGCATACTCCGGTTACCATCAAATCAAGATGGCAGAATCAGACCAAGCTGCAACAGCATTCATCACACCATACGGCCCATTCTGCTTCAACACAATGCCCTTCGGGCTGAAAAAGGCCGGCGCAACATATTAGCGCATGATCCAGACATGTGTGGCAAACCAAATAGGCAAAACAGTGGAGGCGTACATGGACGATGTGGTCGTCAAATCAAGACATGTCGAATCTCTAGTAGATGACTTGAAGCTTACATTCGATAACCTCCGAAAATATGACATCAAGCTCAATCCAGAAAAATGCGTCTTCGGCGTTCCAGCAGGAAAGCTCTTGGGCTTCATTGTATCCAGTAGAGGAATTGAAGCAAATCCAGCCAAGATCCGAGCTTTGTCACAATTGGATGACCCAAAGGACCTTAAACAAATACAAAAATTAACCGGATGTGTGGTGGCTTTAAGCCGCTTCATCTCCCGCTTGGGAGAAAAAGCATTACCCCTCTATCGCCTCCTTTGGCGCACCAAACACTTCAAGTGGACGGATACCGCCACGGCCGGACTTGGTGAAATAAAAGCCATATTGGCAACAAACCCAGTCCTGGCCGCGCCAAACACCGGCGAGCCAATGTTATTGTACATCGCAGCAACACACTAAGTTGTCAGCGCAGTGCTCGTTGTCGAGCGGGAAACAGACAGACACAAATTCCCCCTTCAAAGGCCGGTCTACTACGTGTCCACTGTCCTCACTCCATGCAAATCACAGTACCCGCATTACCAAAAGATTGCATACGCGGTATTCATGGCATCCCGGAAGCTACGACACTACTTTCAAGAGTGTTCCATAACAGTAGCCTTGGAAGTACCACTCAACGATATGATCAACAACCGCGATGCAACGGGCCGGATTGCAAAATGGGCCATCGAGCTTCTCTCGTTCGATATAACTTATAAACCACGGCGAGCTATTAAATCGCAAGTTTTGGCCGACTTCGTCGCAGAATGGACGGAGGCCGAGCTCCCTAAAGAGTACGGCACATATTCAAACTGGATCATGCACTTCGACGGCTCCAAAATGTTGGCCGGACTGGGGGCTGGCATCGTCCTGACATCCCCCACAGGAGACACAGTCCAATATGTGCTCCAGATCATGTACACGGATTCCAACAACGCAGCCGAATATGAGGCCCTCCTACATGGCCTCCGGATAGCAGTATCCATGGGTATCCAGCGCCTAGAGGTACGCGGGGATTCAAACCTCGCGATATCCCAAATAAATGGAGACTTCGACGCCAAGGACCCGAAAATGGCAGCTTACCGCAACGCCGTCCTAAAAATATCAGCTCGGTTCGAAGGGCTGGAGTTTCACCATATAGCCTGAGAAAACAATCAAGCGGCGGATGTCCTAGCACGCATCAGAGCAAAACGCGATGCAGTCCCCCCAACATCTTTTTGGAAAGATTGTTCAAGCCATCCGTAGCATGGGAGGGGGAACCTGCAAACAACAGCCCGAACCCAGCCGCACCACTCGACGCCGAACAATCTGACACAATTGGAGGCTCTGCCAACGAAATTACACCTTCAGCCCACGTAATAATGGCGGTTATCGCCCCATGGACAGAACCATTCCTAGCCTACCTTATTAGGCAGGAACTCCCGGAGGACCAAAACGAGGCCTGCTGCATAGTGCGGCGATCTAAAGCCTACAGAGTCCATGAGGGAGAGCTTTATAAGAAAAGCACTACTGGAGTCCTTCAAAGGTGCATCTCTGAAGAGGAAGGGCGGAACCTTCTAGCTAAAATTCATGCCGGACTCGGTGGTCACCACACCGCCGCTCGGTCCCTTGTTAGCAAGGCTTTCCGTACAGGCTTTTATTGACCGACGGCCCGGGCAGACACTCAGGACCTAGTCCAACGATGCGTTGGTTGCCAACTTTTTGCCAACCAAAGCCATATGCCACCCACCGCACTCCAAACTATACCCATCACCTGGCCTTTTGCGGTCTGGGGGCTTGACATGGTCGGACCCCTCAAAGGTGGAACCCATAAGAAAAAATACTTACTGGTCATGGTGGATAAGTTCACCAAATGGATAGAAGCCAAGCCTGTTAAAACGGCCGAATCCGGACCTGTGATAGACTTCATATCCGGGGTTGTACACCGTTATGGCGTCCCCCACAGCATCATAACCGATAACGGTACAAACTTTACCGCCGACGAGGTAAAACTCTGGTGCAAAAACATGGGCATCAAGCTCGATTATGCTTCCGTCTATCACCCACAAACCAACGGCCGGGTCGAACATGCAAATGGTCTTATCATGAGCGGCATTAAACCCAGACTAGTGCGGTCCCTCAAGGAATCTAACACGCACTGGGTAGAGGAGCTCAACTCTGTGCTATGGGGGCTGCGGACCACGCCAAATCGCACCACCAGATACACACCATATTTTATGGTGTACGGCGCAGAAGCAGTTTTGCCCTGCGACATAATTCATGACTCACCTAGAGTGCGCATGTACAAAGAAAGAGAAGCCGAGCTCGATCGGCAGGACAACTTGGACGCCTTGGAGGAGGAGCATGACGTGGCAAAAGCCCGTTCCGCATTTTATCAATAGCAGGCCCGAAGATATCAAAGCAGAGAGGTACAGGCCAAAAATTACAATGTTGGCGAACTAGTTCTACGCCTGCCGGATAAGAAAAAGGACAAACTCAAGCCCAAGTGGGAAGGTCCATTCATAATCGACCAAGTCCTGACTAGTGGGGCGTACCGCCTGCGAGATGCGTCGAACAACCGACTCGAGCCAAACCCGTGGAACGCCGCCCGTCTCCGAAGATTCTATGCCTAGCGCCGGACTCTGTGTCCGTCTCCTTCCTCTGTCCATTCCTTTTTGAATTTTTCTGTCTTACATTTCTCTCCTTCCCATTCTTTCTTCTATAGCCCTTAAAGGCTCATATAGTGACGCGCCACTCGCGCTCATTAAACCTGGGGGCTTCTTTAACAGAAGCTTATTTATACGGGCTTCACGCCCAACACATGCGTCAAACTTCCGCATGTACCTTTTTCTTCACCATTATATGCATCGATATGACTTAAGTTTTGGCCAAGCTGGGTTGACTGGCACCTGTGCTTACCCCTACGTTCCCGATTGTTCGGCTAGGCGGTAAAGGGAGCACCTCTGTGATTGTTACTGCCGGGTCAGCCGGACATGTACCTCAGACTGGGTGAAGCCGAAAGCTAGCGTTCTTAAGGGAATATTCGATCGGTGAAATAAAAGATGATCTTTTTTACTCATTTTATGCGCCCCCAGATGCTTTTTCTGCGTCTCTTCACGAAGTCCGGACATGCACATTAGGGCATGCCTCCCAGCGAAAGGAACCCTTAATGGAACTATTCTCTCTCGAAGATGTTTCTTACTAACCATGTAATATAACATAACTAGTAGGGGGCACTTGTCCGATAAAGCACTGATGACCCCTACGCCTGGTCTCCACGCATCCCCCGGTTCTTATATAACCGCTAGGGTATTCCGACACACTCCGGACCTTCAGGTCCCGAGGTTGAAGCGAAAAGGTCGGCAACAACAAACGATCTACAATCCGGCTAGAAGGCATTACACATGTCAATTCAAAATTACACAGTCATTCCGACTGATTGTATTCCTCTTCTATACCATCTAACATGCTGTCTAATTTACAGTCTTGCTGGGAATACTTCGCGGCCAACTCTACTTGGCCGTACACTAAGCTTACAGGGATATCCTTCCCGTCAGGCCCCACTGGTCCGACCTCGGCCATGTGGTTTGGGTTAGACTTCGTAAAACGGGTCTTCACCATGGCCCAGGCCTCCCTAGCGCCTTGTCGGCAGGCTGATATCTTCCACAACCGGAAGCGCCGCCGAGCTCCCTTCAGCTTCTCCGTAAGCTCTCCAAGGCCCTCAGGCACGGAGTGGGCAGGCCATAAGGCTTGGGCAACACCTCGCATTGCCTGCCGAATTCGCTCGTGCAGTTGCAAGAGTTCGGGAAGAAGGTCACCCATAGAACCGGGCATCTCCTCTGCAGGATGACCTGTGAGCATACCTACAGACATTACTCTGTTAGTCGACTTCCTCGCCGAACTTTTTTTTCAAAGTTCGTTCAAGCACTTACTAAATATGCCGCGTCGAAGCCGCTGATTCTCCTTCATAGAGTCCGACAGCTGGCCACGAACATCTTTAAGTTCGACATCCAGCTTGGTGTTGGCATCCTGAAGATCATTCTTCTCCAGCCTCACCCTTGTCAACATACTCTCACCGGCCTTTAACCGGCGTAAGAGTTGTTGTTTGTCCGGATCTAGTCCGGCGCCATCTGCAATATGATCTGTCAGATTTGCACCCACACCGCACAATACTAATCTTTCGAAGTGTATCTTACCTGAGGGGGTCTCTTTGGGCTCCCCTGCTGCGGCTAGTGCGGCCTCTAGTTGGGCCTTGCACTTTTCCAGCTCCTGGGACAGTACAGTATTCTTCTCTATAAGAACCTGCATATTAAATGATCCTTAAATCAGTTTCTCTAACTGCTTCAAGTCTCGGGGGCTACTGGTATATATATATATATATATATATATATATATATATATATATATATATATATATATATATATATATAACCAAAATTTTCTTACCCGTATGTCTTTTACATACTGCTCCGTGGCTCTGGCTAAACCACTTTGAGCGGCACGGAGGTACGCATCTCCCGAATTAAAGGCATCTAAAGCCTCTTGGGGGAAACAACCGTCGCGTAGAACGGTCCGGCGACGCCTGTGGTTCATGGCACTCTCCACTTCGGAATTTTTGGCAGACAGCCTGTCCTCATCCTCTGTCGGAAGAGCGTCCGGTGCGCGCCTTGTGCTCGCCTCCGCTTCCTGGCCAGACGTTGGAGCCTGGCTGGTGGAGGCGCGATTGGCAACCTCTCCGGATGTAGTCCGGCGAGGTCTCTTCATTCTGAAGATAGCACGAACATTAATATGCCCTGACAGAATAACTCCAGGGAAACAGAGGGCGCGCTATACCTTTGCGCCGGCATCTCAGTCCGGACTACATTCCTTTTTACCCCACGGGGCCCTGCGACCCCTCGTTGGCTAGCTGCCGCAGGTTCGGCCTCCTGCCTCGGAAATCTCCCCTGCAAAACACGGTTGTCGTTGGAAACACCGGAATACGTGAGAGTGGAATCTCTTTCAAGGGAATGGGACACCGGTTTCCTTCACCTGGGAGGCCGGGATTAACCCTGGGTAATCCGCCGTAATGGCTACCAAGGTATCATCCTTGCTTAGCTGATAGAACACCCCATCAATAAGCTCCACCGATATGTCCGGATCTTCTTCAGAGTCCGGATTGAGGGACCGTTTTGGGTCCTCGGGCTGTGGAGGACGGCTGTTTATATCCCTTACCTCCTGTCGCAGTTCCTGCATTGAAATCATTAGACTACCTATCTAACCGTGGGAGTATAAAGCAAACGGGCAAGCGCAATTGTTCACTTACCCAACTTGGAGAATCGTACATACTGAATCCGGCCTGCGGATTGACGCGGAGGAATTCCTCCTTTTCTCCCTTGTACAAGGAGGATAAGATCTTTACTAAGGCGGCGGCTGAGGCCGGCCCCTTACGACCGTAACGGGTGGCGTCATCCTCCCCGTTGAAATCCCACATGGGGTGGCCTCTATATTGAAGCGGCTGCACCCCCCGCATAATGCATGCGGCCATGACTCCAATCATGGTTAGTCCGGAATGAGCCAACAATCTTATCCGACCCATCAGGTAAAGGACGTCTCTGTCGCTTTCTCTCCGAGAGCTCCGTGGACGCCAGCTCAAGCGTTTCTTCAACGGGGCATTGTTGAACTCCAGGAGACCGACCCGGATAGGGTCCGATAGCAGGACGTCATCCATGTAAAACCATTCCGAAGGCCAGTCCTCGGACGCCTTCTTCGGGGTTCCGGATAGGTATCCGGTCCCGGCGATGCGCCATATTTTGGCTCCGCCCACTTGATAGATAGACCCCTCTTGAGAATGGGGCACCAGGCAGAATAACCTCTTCCACAGTGTGAAATGAGCCTCAACGCCTAAAAATAGCTCGCAAAGGGCGATGAAACCCGCGATACGTAATATGGAAACGGGCGTGAGATTGTCCAGCTGGAGACCGTAAAACTTCAGAAGCCCGCGGAGAAATGGATGAATTGGAAATCCCAGTCCCCTTATTAGATAGGGGATGAGGCACACCCGCTCTCCTTTAGAAGGATTGGGGGTGCTCTCCGCCTGTTTTCCGCCATTATAGGTGGCGAGACTGGCTCGGATCGGGACCATGTATGCCGGGGGAAGGAATCCCTTGGCCTGAAGCGACACTAACTCGCTGTGCGGGATGGTGCAACTCTCCCAGTCCCCGGGTTTGGGACCGGAGGGGCGAGGGGAGGAGCTGCGACGGCTGGACATGTTGGAATGGACCTTTGCTGGAAGCGCTCTGATGATAACTCGCGGAGAGGAGAAGATGTGGTTTGAACCTAAATTCCCATCCAGTTAAATAGGCGGCTCGTTTATACGGCTAGGGGTGTGGATGTAAAAATGCCCTGGCTTTTCGCATTTGTTTGACACGTGGAAGACGGCCATTATTGGGTGTAGAAGCCAAGGAGCGCAACATTTACAAGAAACCGGACTTTTTCAACAGGTACATGGAATTTGGAGGAGAACCCGCCTTGCAATGCCGAAGACAATCTGCGCGCCAGACTCATCGTCATTGAAGCCTGGTTTGGGGGCTACTGAGGGAGTCCTGGATTACGGGGTGTTCGGGTAGCCGGACTATACGTTCAGTCGTACTCCTGGACTATGAAGATACAAGATTGAAGACTTCGTCCCGTGTCCGGATGGGACTTTCCTTGGCGTGGAAGGCAAGCTTGGCGATGTGGATATTCAAGATCTCCTACCATTTTAACCGACTCTATGTAACCCTAACCCTATTCGGTGTCTATATAAACCGGAGGGTTTTAGTCCGTAGGACAACTTCATCAACTCCATACACAACAATCATACCATAGGCTAGCTTCTAGGGTTTAGCCTCCTTGATCTCGTGGTAGATCTACTCTTGTACTACCCATATCATCAATATTAATCAAGCAGGATGTAGGGTTTTACCTCCATCAAGAGGGCCCGAACCTGGGTAAAACATCGTGTTCCCTGCCTCCTGTTACCATCCAGCCTAGACGCACAGTTCGGGACCCCCTATCCGAGATCCACCGGTTTTGACACCGACAAACACCATGGCAATTCTGCTGAAAACAGCGTCAGTCCGAGTTAGTTCCATTCAAATCATGCAAGTTAGAGCCCAAAACAAGGGCAAAAGTGTTTGGAAAAGTAGATATGACGGACACGTATCAACAGGCATGTACAAAGTCCTCAAAGGGCATCAGGCTCTTTGTGATGTGCTTAAAAAGCAGATCCTCAACATGAACCCTAGCAAAGAGGGTTTTGCCTTTGAGAGGAAACTCAATGCTGATGGGACCTACTGGAAACATGTGTAGTATCCCAAAACCTCATGGGTTGCTGCAAAGGGACCTTCAGTGGATCCATCTACTTTATCTAGCTTTACATGTGAATCTTCATATTCTTCTGATGAGTCATTTGACTCCACTTATAAACTGTTCAAAAATCAGAATAGTGAAGTTTTTGCTAGATATGTTGGCACTAACTGCAGGAACGGTCCTCCTATGAAGAAAATCTGGGTTCCCAAAAGGTGCCTTGAAAATCTTCAGGTGAATGTCATCATGACCCCACCAGTGAAGAATAGGAACCCCAGATCAAATTCTTCATATGGATCCAAGTCCTCATACGAACCAAACTCCTCACGAGGATCAAATTCCTCAAAAGGATAAAAGTCCTCATATGAACATCATCATGCTAACCCGTTTGTTTCGCAGGGAAGATCTAGGGATTATGGATATGTGCATTATTCTTAAAATCCTTATGTTCATAAGTCCTCGAAGAATTTCTCTTCTTACTCTTATGCTTATCCTAATCCCTCGTATGTGAGACGAAGTGGATTGGCATCTATGCCACCTTTCTCTTATGGAGCTTGCAGAATGATGAACTCTTTGCCACCCCTTCAGATGTGGGTGGTGAAGAACAAGAACTAATCTCTTATTCAGGGTCAGGTCTCTAGACGAACTTAATCGTCTGAAGAATTTGCTGGAGACCTGAATATGCTTGAAAGAACGCAAGCTAATCATGAAGAAATGAATTTTCATTTCTCACGTCCTCATACTACTTTATCTGTTCTATTGCTTGATGAAATTGATCTAATGAAATTGATATCATATTCTTCACTGATGAAGTATATGAGTTCGTAAGTTGCACTAATCCATCTGCAGGATGATCAACCCAAAGCCACTGAGTGGGTCCTCGATAGTGGATGTACAAATCACATGACTGGTGACATGAGCTTATTGATGGACTCTGCTTTATCTCCATCACATCTGAAGCATATCACCTACGCTGACAAAGGAAAAAGTAAGGTATTGGGTCTAGGTAAGGTTGCAATCTCAAAGGATCGACACATGGACAAAGTCATGCTTGTCGAGTCCTTAGGGTTCAACCTCATGTTTGTCTCAATGCTTTATGATCTTGATATGGTTGTTGTCTTTGGCAAGTATTGTTGTGTTGTGATCATGGAAGCTGACAATTCCAAAGTCTTCGAAGGCTTTAGGAGAGGAGATTTGTATATTGTTGATTTCTCTACAGGACCACAACCTGCTACTTGTCTACTTGCAAAAGCTTCAGAAGGCTGGCTATGGCATCGATGACTTGGTCATGCTGGCATGAGGAATCTGCACACGCTCACGAAGAAGAAGCATGTCATTGGCATTGAGAATGTAAAATTCCTCAAGGATCACTTGTGTGGAGCCTGTGAAGCTAGAAAGATGACCAAGGCCAAGCATCCAGCAAAGACTATCATGACTACTACTCGACCATTTGAATTGCTTCACATGGATCTCTTTGGCCCTACTCACTATGCCACATTTACTAATGTTGCACCTTTATATGGCTTTGTCATTATTGATGATTATTCTCGATATACATGGGTGCATATCATCACTTACAAAACTGAAGTGCAGGAAGTCTTCAAATGATTTTCGATGTCTACTACACAACCTTCTTCTTGTAGACGTTGTTGGGCCTCCAAGTGCAGAGGTTTGTAGGACAGTAGAAAATTTCCCTCAAGTGGATGACCTAAGGTTTATCAATCCGTGGGAGGCGTAGGATGAAGATGGTCTCTCTCAAGCAACCCTGCAACCAAATAACAAAGAGTCTCTTGTGTCCCCGACACACCCAATACAATGGTAAATTGTATAGGTGCACTAGTTCGACGAAGAGATGGTGATACAAGTGCAATATGGATAGTAGATAATGGTTTTTGTAATATGAAAGTATAAAATCAGCAAGGTAGCAAGTGGTAAAAGTGAGCGTAAACGGTATTGAAATGCTAGGAAACAAGGCCTAGGGTTCATACTTTCATTAGTGCAAGTTCTCTCAACAATAATAACATAATTGGATCATATAACTATCCCTCAACATGCAACAAAGAGTCACTCGAGTCACTAATAGCCGAGAACAAACGAAGAGATTATGGTAGGGTACGAAACCACCTCAAAGTTATCCTTTCTGATCAATCTATCATAGAGTTCGTACTAGAATAACACCTTAAGACACACATCAACCAAAACCCTAATGTCACCTCAAGTATCCATGGGTATGATTATACGATATGCATCACACAATCTCAGATTCATCTATTCAACCAACACAAAGAACTGCAAAGAGTGCCCCAAAGATTCTACCGGAGAGTCAAGACGAAAATATGTGCCAACCCCTATGCATAAGTTCATGAGCGGAACCCGCAAGTTGATCATGAAAACATACATCAAGTGGATCACGTGAATATCCGAATGTCACCACAGATAAGCACATGCAAGACATACATCAAGTGTTCTCAAATCCTTAAAGACTCAATCCGATAAGATAACTTCAAAGGGAAAACTCAATCCATTACAATAGAGTAGAGGGGGAGAAACATCATAAGATCCAACTATAATAGCAAAGCTCGCGGTACATCAAGATTGTACCATCTCAAGAACACAAGAGAGAGAGAGAGAGAGATCAAACACATACTACTGGTACATACCCTCAGCCCCGAGGGTGAACTACTCCCTCCTCATCATGGAGAGCGCCGAGATGATGAAGATGGCCACCGGTGAGGGATCCCCCCTCCAGCAGGGTGCCGGAACGGGTCTAGATTGGTTTTCGGTGGCTACAGAGGCTTCTGGCGGCGGAACTCCTGATCTACTGTGCTCCCCGATGTTTTTAGGGTATATTAATATATGTTAGGGGAGCCACGAGGGACCCACGAGGGTGGGGGCGCGCCTCCCTGCCTCGTGGCCACCTCGAAGCTTCCCTGACGTCTACTCCAAGTCTCCTAGATTGCTTCCGTTCCAAAAATAACTCTCCCGAAGGTTTCATTCCATTTGGACTCCGTTTGATATTCCTTTTCTCCGAAACACTGAAATAGGCAAGAAAACAGCAATTTGGGATGGGCCTCCGGTTAATAGGTTAGTCCCAAAAACAATATAAAAGTGTTTAGTAAAGCCCATAAACATCCAAAACGTATAATATAATAGCATGAATACTTCATAAATTATAGATACATTGGAGACGTATCAGCATCCCCAAGCTTAATTCCTGCTCATCCTCGAGTAGGTAAATGATAAAAGAAAGAATTTATGAAGTGTGAATGCTAGCAGGTGCACAAGTTTGATCAATGGTAATTTCAATCACCCTTTATAGCATCATTATATATCATAACAGTAGCTCAACTTATAGGACTTCTCATGATCAAGTAACAAGCTATTCACATGTTAAAGTATAGATCATAAACTTTCTTGAAAACTAACAAACCGTGTTATTAGTCATCAAACAATTATTCATCCTTTTTTCAGGAAGGGCCTATGTCAGAGCTTTGATTCAGCAAACTTCACATACTCAACTATCATGTAGTCTTTCACAATTGCTAACACTCACGTGATATTTATGGGTTCAAAGTTTTAATCAGACACAGAGAAAGATAGGGGCTTATAGATTCGCCTCTCAACCTTTTACCTCAAGGGTAATGTCAACAATAATAGTTCATGATGCCTTACATCCACTTGGATATATATATCAGGATCTTTCCAACACAATGTGCTTGCCAAAGGATAAAATGTAAAAAGGAAAGGTGAAGATCACCCAGACTCTTGCATAAGGTATAAGAAAATAATAAAAGATAGGCCCTTCGCAGAGGGAAGCAGAGGTTGTCATGCGCTTTTATAGTTGGATGCACAAAATCTTAATGCAAAAGAACGTCACTTTATGTTGCCACTTGTGATAGGGACCTTTATTATGCAGTCCATCGCTTTTATTGCTTCCACATCACAAGATCGTATAAAGCTTATTTTCTCCACACTAATAGATCATACATATTTGGAGAGAAATTTTTATTGCATGCACCGATGACAACTTACTTGAAGGATCTTACTCAATCCATAGGTAGGTATGGTGGACTCTCATGGCAATACTGGTTTAAGGGATGTTTGGAAGGACAAGTAGTATCTCTACTTGGTGCAAAGAATTGGGTAGCATGAGGGATAAAGGCAAGCTCGGCATGTTGAATGATCCATGACAATATACTTTATTTCAGATATAAGAAAACATAACCCATTACGTTGTCTTCCTTGTCCAACATCAACCTTTTAACATGTCATATTTTAACGAGTTCTCACAATTACAAAAGATGCCCAAGATAGTATATTTATATGTGAAGTCTCTCTTCCCTCAATATTCTTTCATGAATTGTTCAAGTGACCAATACAATGTTTGCTAACCTTCAATAAATTTACCACCTCTACTTCTTATATGTGAAGTCATTACTCCCCATGGGATAAGCATATGAAACATATATAATTTCAGATTTATTATATTCAATTCATTCAACCATTTACTCATAGGATATATCTGAAGCACGTGAATGAATAACAAACTACTCCGAAAGATATAAGTGAAGATCAATGAGTAGTGAAATAATTATTTAGCTATGTGAAGACTCTCCCATCTAATAATTTCAGATCTTGATACTTTATTCAAACAGAAAGAAAAATAAAATAAAATGACATCTAAGAATAGCAAACATCATGTGAAGAAGCAAAAACTTAGGATCAACCGATACTAATAACCGATAGTTGTTGAAGAAGAAAGGTGGGATGCCAACCGGGGCATCCCCAAGCTTAGACGCTTGAGACTTCTTGAAATATTATCTTGGGATGCCTTGGGCATCCCCAATCTTGAGCTTTTGTGTCTTCTTAATTCCTCTCGTATCACGGTCTCCCTAAATCTCAAAAGCTTCACCACACAAAACTCAACAAGGACTCGTGAGATAGGTTAGTATAAACCAATGCAAAAACCTTATCATACTCTTCTGTAGAAAATCACTAAAACTATTAATAAACATTGCACACTAAATTCCTCAGCATATTTAATAGTCCTATCCTCAAATAGAATCATTAAACAAGCAAACATATGCAAACAATGCAAACATAACAGCAATCTGCCTAAACAGGAAAGTCTGTGAAGAATGCAGCAAGATCCATACTTCCCTAGCTCCAAAAATTATGAAATAAAATTCCCACTGTAGTAAATTTATCAGAGCTTATTATTCAAAAGGTTTCAACATTTTATCACATTCTTAATTTTCTAGGGAATTTTTGCAACAATGGTAAACTTTCTGTTTTCAAACAGAAACATGTAGACTTGTAAAATAGGCATAGTAAAGGCTATCAATGCCACTTTTATTGAAATAAAAGATGCAAAACATTGTCCTAAATAACATCAAGCAAATACTAACAAAATAAGTTGACACTCCAAGCAAAACACATATCATGTGGTGAATAAAAATATAGGTCCAAGTAAAGTTACCGATGAACGAAGACGAAAGAGGGGATGCCATCCGGGGCATCCCCAAGCTTAGGCTCTTGGTTGTCCTTGAATATTACCTTGGGGTGCCCTGATCATCCCCAAGCTTAGGCTCTTGCCACTCCTTATTCCATAGTCCATCGAATCTTTACCCAAAACTTGAAAACTTCACAACACAAAACTTAACAGAAAACTCGGAAGCTTCATTAGTATAAGAAAACAAATCACCACTTTTGGTACTGTTGTGAACTCATTCTAAATACATATTGGTGTAATATCTACTGTATTCCAACTTCTATATGGTTCATACCCTTCAATACTACTCATAGATTCATCAAAATAAGCAAACAACACATAGAAAACAGAATCTTTCAAAAACAAAACACTCTGCAGTAATCTGTATGTTTCGAATACTTCTGGAACCCCAAAAATTATAAAATAAATTTATGGACGTGAGGAATTTATCTATTAATCATATGAGAAAAGAATTAACTAAATAGCACTCTCCAGTAAAACATAGCATCAAATCTCGTGAGCGCTAAAGTTTCTGTTTTTTTACAGCAAGATCACAAAGACTTTCCCCAAGTCTTCCCAAAGGTTCTACTTGGCACAAACACTAATTAAAACATAAAACCACATCTAAACATAGGCTAGATGAATTATTTATTACTAAACAGGAATGAAAATAAAATTGGGTTGCCTCCCAACAAGCACTATTGTTTAACGCCCCTAGCTAGGCATGATGATTTCAATGATGCTCACATAAAAGATAAGAATTGAAACATAAAGAGAGCATAATGAAGAATATGACTAGCCCATTTAAGTCTAACCCACTTCCTATGCATAGGGATTTTGTGAGCAAACAACTTGTGGGAACAATAATCAACTAGGATAGGAAGGCAAAACAAGCATAACTTTAAAACTTTAAGCACATAGAGAGGAAACTTGATATTATTGCAATTCCTACAAGCATATGTTCCTCCCTTATAATAATTTTCAGTAGCATCATGAATGAATTCAACAATATAACCATCACATAAAGCATTCTTTTCATGATCTACAAGCATAGAATTTTTATTACTCTCCACATAAGCAAATTTCTTCTCATGAATAGTAGTGGGAGCAAACTCAACAAAATAACTATCATATGAGGCATAATCCAATTGAAAGTTAAAATCATGATGACAAGTTTCATGGATACCATTGTTCTTTATAGCATACGTGTCATCACAATAATCATCATAGATAGGAGGGATGCTTTCATCATAATAAATTTGCTCATCAAAAATTGGGTGACAAAAAATATCATCTTCATCAAACATAGCATCCCCAAGCTTGTGGCTTTGCATATCATTAGCATCATGGGTATTCAAAGAATTCACTGAATACATTGCAATCATGCTCATCATCCGAAGATTTAGTGCCAAACATTTTAATACATTCTTCTTATAACACTTTAGCACAATTATCGGAATCCTTATTCTCATGAAAGACATTAAAAAGATGAAGCATATGAGGTATCCTCAATTCCATTTTTTGTAGTTTTCTTTTATAGACTAAACTAGTGATAAAACAAGAAAAAATATTCAATTGCAAGGTCTAAAGATATACCTTCAAGCACTCACCTCCCGGCAACGACGCCAGAAAAGAGCTTGATGTCTACTACACAACCTTCTTCTTGTAGACGTTGTTGGGCCTCCAAGTGCAGAGGTTTGTACGACAGTAGCAAATTTCCCTCAAGTGGATGACCTAAGGTCTATCAATCCGTGGGAGGCGTAGGATGAAGATGGTCTCTCTCAAGCAACCCTGCAACCAGATAACAAAGAGTCTCTTGTGTCCCCAACACACCCAATACAATGGTAAATTGTATAGGTGCACTAGTTCGACGAAGAGATGGTGATACAAGTGCAATATGGATAGTAGATAATGGTTTTTGTAATCTGAAAATATAAAATCAGCAAGGTAGCAAGTGGTAAAAGTGAGCGTAAATGGTATTGAAATGCTAGGAAACAAGGCCTAGGGTTCATACTTTCACTAGTGCAAGTTCTCTCAACAATAATAACATAATTGGATCATATAACTACCCTCAACATGCAACAAAGAGTCACTCCAAAGTCACTAATAGCGGAGAACAAACGAAGAGATTATAGTAGGTACGAAACCACCTCAAAGTTATCCTTTCTGATCAATCTATCAGAGTTCATACTAGAATAACACCTTAAGACACAAATCAACCAAAACCCTAATGTCACCTAGATACTCCAATGCCACCTCAAGTATCCGTGGGTATGATTATACGATGTGCATCACACAGTCTCAGATTCATCTACTCAACCAACACAAAGAACTTCAAAGAGTGCCCCAAAGTTTCTACCGGAGAGTCAAGACGAAAACGTGTGCCAACCCCTATGCATAAGTTCACGAGGTCACGGAACTCGCAAGTTGATCACCAAAACATACATCAAGTGGATCACGTGATATCCCATTGTCACCACAGATAAGCACATGCAAGACATACATCAAGTGTTCTCAAATCCTTAAAGACTCAATCTGATAAGATACTTCAAAGGGAAAACTCAATTCATCACAACAGAGTAGAGGGGGAGAAACATCATAAGACCCAACTATAATAGCAAAGATTATGATACATCAAGATTGTTCCACCTCAAGAACACGAGAGAGAGAGAGAGATCAAACACATAGCTACTGGTACATACCCTCAGTCCCGAGGGAGAACTACTCCATCCTCGTCATGGAGAGCGTTGGGATGATGAAGATAGCCACCGGAGAGGGATTCCCCCCTCCGGCAGGGTGCCGGAACGGGTCTAGATTGGTTTTCGGTGGCTACGGAGGCTTCTGGTGGCGGAACTCCCGATCTAGGTTTCTTTCTTGAAGTTTTGGGTTATATAAGAGGTGTTGGAGTCGGGAACAAGGCAGGGGGTCTCCGTGCTGTCCACGAGGCAGGGGGCGCGCCCAGGGGGGTGGGCGCGTCCCCCACCCTCGTGGGCAGCCCGAGACTCTTCTGACCCAGTTCTTTTACTTCTTGGCCTTCTTCTGGTCCAAAAATATGCTCCGTCAAGTTTCAGGTCAATTGGACTCCGTTTGGTTTTCCTTTTCTGCGATACTCAAAAATGATGAAAAAACAGAAACTGGCACTAGGCTCTAGGTTAATAGGTTAGTCCCAAAAATCATATAAAATAGCATATAAATGCATATAAAACATCCAAGGTTGATAATATAATAGCATGGAACAATAAAAAATTATAGATACGTTGGAGACATATCAGGCATCCCCAAGCTTTATTCCTGCTCATCCTCGAGTAGGTAAATGATAAAAACAGAATTTTTGATGTGGAATGCTACCTAACATATTTATCCAAGTAATTCTCTTTATTGTGGCATGAATATTCAGATCCATAAGATTCAGGACAAAAGTTTAATATTGACATGAAAATAATAATACTTCAAGCATACCAACAAAGCAATCATGTCTTCTCAAAATAACATGGCCAAAGAAAGATATCCCTACAAAATCATATAGTCTGGCTATGCTCTGTCTTCATCACACAAAATATTTAAATCATGCACAACCCCGATGACAAGCCACGCAATTGTTTCATACTTTTGATGTTCTAAAACTTTTTCAATCTTCACGCAATACATGAGCGTGAGCCATGGATATAGCACTATAGGTGGAATAGAATGGTGGTTGTGGAGAAGACAAGAAGGAGGAAGATAGTCTCACATCAACTAGGCGTATCAACGGCCTATGGAGATGCCCATCAATAGATATCAATGTGAGTGATTAGGGATTGCCATGCAACGGATGCACTAGAGCTATAAGTGTATGAAAGCTCAACAAAAGAAACTAGTGGGTGTGCATCCAACTCGCTTGCTCACGAAGACCTAGGGCATTTTGAGGAAGCCCATCATTGGAATATACAAGCCAAGTTCTATAATGAAAGATTCCCACTAGTATATGAAAGTGACAACATAGGAGACTCTCTATCATGAAGATCATGGTGCTACTTTGAAGCACAAGTGTGGTAAAAGGATAGTAGCATTGCCCCTTCTCTCTTTTTCTCTCATTTTTTCATTTTTTTTATTTGGGACTTTTCTCTCTCTTTTTTATGGCCTCTTTTTTATTTATTTTTTATTTTTCGTCTGGAGTCTCATCCCGACTTGTGGGGGAATCATAGTCTCCATCATCCTTTCCTCACATGGGACAATGCTCTAATAATGATGATCATCACACTTTTATTTACTTACAACTCAAGAATTACAACTTGATACTTAGAACAAAATATGACTCTATGTGAATGCCTCCGACGGTGTACCGGGATGTGCAATGACTCATGAGTGACATGTATGAAAGAATTATGAACGGTGGCTTTGCCACAAATACGATGTCAACTACATGATCATGCAAAGCAATATGACAATGATGGAGCGTGTCATAAACGGAACGGTGGAAAGTTGCATGGCAATATATCTCGGAATGGCTATGGAAATGTCATAATAGGTAGGTATGGTGACTGTTTTGAGGAAAGTATATGGTGGGTTTATGGTACCGGCAAAAGTTGCACGGTACTAGAGAGGCTAGCAATGGTGAAAGGGTGAGGGTGCGTATAATCCATGGACTCTACATTAGTCATACAGAACTCACATACTTATTGCAAAAATCTATTAGTTATCGAAACAAAGTACTACGGGCATGCTCCTAGGGGGATAGATTGGTAGGAAAAGACCATTGCTCGTCCTCGACCGCCACTCACAAGGAAGGCAATCAATAAATAAATCATGCTCCGACTTCATCACATAACGGTTCACCATACATGCATGCTACGGGAATCACAAACTTCAACACAAGTATTTCTCAAATTCACAACTACTCAACTAGCATGACTCTAATATCACCATCTTCATATCTCAAACCAATCATCAAGTATCAAACTTGTCTTAGTATTCAATGCACTTATATGAAAGTTTTTATAATGCCATGTTGTTCAAAGGACTCTCAAAATAATATAAGTGAAGCATGAGAGATAAATTATTTCTATAAAATAAAACCACCGTCGTGCTCTAAAAGATATAACTGAAGCACTAGAGCAAATGACAAACTACTCCGAAAGATATAAGTGAAGATCAATGAGTAGTCGAATAATTATGCAACTATGTGAAGACTCTCTAACATTTAATAATTTCATATCTTGGTAATTCAAACATAAAGCAAAACAAAATAAAATAAAATAAGCAAACAACACATCTATGGTTCATACCCGCCGATACTACTAATAGATTCATCAAAATAAGCAAACAACACATAGAAAACAGAATCTGTCAAAAACAAAACAGTCTATAGTAATCTGTATCAAACGTATACTTATGGAACTCAAAAAAATCACAAATAAATTGGTGGACCTGAGGAATTTATCTATTAATCATCTTCAAAAATAATTGACTAAATATCACTCTCCTTTAAAAAATGGCAGCAAATCTCGTGAGCGCTAAAGTTTCTGTTTTTTTACAGCAAGATCGCAAAGACTTCGCCCAAGTCATCCCAAAGGTTCTACTTGGCACAAACACTAATTAAAACATAAAACCACATCTAAACAGAGGCTAGATGAATTATTTATTACTAAACAGGAACAAACAGCAAGGAACAAGAATAAAATTGGGTTGCCTCCCAACAAGAGCTATCGTTTAACGCCCCTAGCTAGGCATGATGATTTCAATGATGCTCACATAAAAGATAAGAATTTAAACATAAAGAGAGCATCATGAAGAATATGACTAGCACATTTAAGTTTAACCCACTTCCTACGCATAGGGATTTGGTGAACAAACAATTTATGGGAACAATAATCAACTAGCATAGGAAGGCAAAACAAGCATAACTTTAAAACGTTAAGCACATAGAGAGGAAACTTGATATTATTGTAATTCCTACAAGCATATTTTCCTCCCTCATAATAATTTTCAGTAGCTTCATGAATGAATTCAACAATATAACCAACACATAAAGCATTATTTTCATGATCTACAAGTATGCAAAGTTGACACTCTTCCAAAATAGTGGGATTAACATTAACTTAAGTCATGACCTCTCCAAACCCACTTTCATTATTATCACAATAAGATTCAACACCCTCCAAAATAGTGGGATCATTACTTCCTAAAGTTGACACTCTTCCAAACCCACTTTCATCAATATAATCATCATAAATAGGAGGCATGCTATTATCAAAATAAATTTGCTCATCAAAACTTGGGGACAAAAAATATCATGTTCATCAAACATAGCATCCCCAAGCTTGTGGCTTTGCATCTCATTAGCATCATGGATATTCAAAGAATTCATACTAACAACATTGCAATCATGCTCATCATCCAAAGATTTAGTGCCAAACATTTTAATACATTCTTCTTCTAGCATTTTGGCACAATTATCGGAATCCTTATTTTCATGAAAGATATTAAAAAGATGAAGCATATGAGGTACCCTTAATTCCATTTTTTATAATATTATTTTATAAACTAAACTAGTGCTAAAACAAGAAACAAAAAGATTCAATTGCAAGATCTAAAGATATCAAGAAACAAAAAGATTCAATTACAAGATCTAAAGATATACCTTCAAGCGCTAACCTCCCCGGCAACGGCGCCAGAAAAGAGCTTGATGTCTACTACACAACCTTCTTCTTGTAGATGTTGTTGGGCCTCCAAGTGCAGAGGTTTATAGGACAGTAGCAAATTTCCCTCCAGTTTATGACCTAAGGTTTATCAATCCGTGGGAGGCATAGGATGAAGATGGTCTCTCTCAAGCAACCCTGCAACCAAATAACAAAGAATCTCTTGTGTCCCCAACACACCCAATACAATGGTAAATTGTATAGGTGCACTAGTTCGGCGAAGAGATGGTGATACAAGTGCAATATGGATAGTAGATAACGGTTTTTGTAATCTGAAAATATAAAAACAGCAAGGTAGCAAGTGGTAAAAGTGAGCACAAACGGTATTGCAATGCTAGGAAACAAGGCCTAGGGTTCATACTTTCACTAGTGCAAGTTCTATCAACAATAATAACATAATTGGATCATATAACTATCCCTCAACATGCAACAAAGAGTCACTCCAAAGTCACTAATAGCTGAGAACAAACGAAGAGATTATGGTAGGGTACGAAACCACCTCAAAGTTATTCTTTCCGATCAATTCGTAGGGCTATTCCTATAAGTGTCACAAATAGCCCTAGAGTTCATAGTAAAATAACACCTTAAGACGCAAATCAACCAAAACCCTAATGTCACCTAGATACTCCAATGTCACCTCAAGTATCCGTGGGTATGATTATACAATATGCATCACAGAATCTCAGATTCATCTATTCAACCAACACAAAGAACTTCAAAGAGTTCCCCAAAGTTTCTACCGGAGAGTCAAGACGAAAACGTGTGCCAACCCCTATGCATAAGTTCACGAGGTCACAGAACTCGCGAGTTGATCACCAAAACATACATCAAGTGGATCACGTGATATCCCATTGTCACCACAGATAAGCACATGCAAGACATACATCAAGTGTTCTCAAATCCTTAAAGACTCAATCCAATAATATAACTTCAAAGGGAAAACTCAATTAATGACAAGAGAGTAGAGGGGGAGAAACATCATAAGACCCAACTATAATAGCAAAGCTCGTGATACATCAAGATCGTTCCACCTCAAGAACATGAGAGAGACAGAGAGAGATCAAACACATAGCTACTGGTACATACTGAAGAAATTTGCCCTAGAGTCAATAATAAAGTTATTATTTATTTCCTTATATCATGATAAATGTTTATTATTCAGGCTAGAATTGTATTAACCGGAAACATGATACATGTGTGAATACATAGACCAAATAGAGTGTCACTAGTATGCCTCTACTTGACTAGCTCGTTGAATCAAAGATGGTTATGTTTCCTAACCATAGACAAAGAGTTGTCATTTGATTAACGGGATCACATCATTAGGAGAATGATGTGATTGACTTGACCCATTCCGTTAACTTAGCACTTGATCGTTTAGTTTATTGCTATTGCTTTCTTCATGACTTATACATATTCCTATGACTATGAGATTATGCAACTCCCGTTTACCGGAGGAACACTTTGTGTGCTACCAAATGTCACAACGTAACTAGGTGATTATAAAGGTGCTCTACTGGTGTCTCCAAAGGTACTTGTTGGGTTGGCGTATTTCAAGATTAGGATTTGTCACTCTGATTATCGGAGAGGTATCTCTGGGCCCACTCGGTAATACACATCACTCAAGCCTTGCAAGCATAGTAACTAATGAGTTAGTTGCGGGACGATGTATTATGGAACGAGTAAAGAGACCTGCCGGTAACGAGATTGAACTAGGTATTGAGATACCAACGGTCGAATCTCGGGCAAGTAACATACTAATGACAAAGGGAAGAACGTATGTTGTTATGCAGTTTGACGGATAAAGATCTTCGTAGAATATGTAGGAGCCAATATGAGCATCCAGGTTCCGCTATTGGTTATTGACCGGAGACGTGTCTCGGTCATGTCTACATAGTTCTCAAACCCGTAGGGTCCGCACACTTAAAGTTCGATGACGGTTATATTGTGAGTTTATGTGTTTTGATGTAATGAAGGTAGTTCGGAGTCCCGGATGTGATCACGGACATGACGAGGAGTCTCGAAATGGTTGAGACATGAAGATTGATATATTGGATGACTATATTCGGACACCGGAATGGTTCCGGGAGTAATCGGATATATACCGAAGTACCGGGGGGTTACCGGAACCCCCCCAGGGGGGTTATTGGGCCTCATGGGCCCAAGTAGTGGAAGAGGAGAGGCGGCAGGAGGTGGCGTGCGTCCCCCTTGCCCCAATCTGAATTAGGAAAGGGAAGGGGGCGGCGGGCCCCCTTCTCCTTCCTTCTCTCCACCTCCTCCTTCCCCCTTCTCCTAGTTGGAATAGTAAAGGGGGGCAAAACCTACTTGGAGTAGGATTTCCCCCCCTTGGGAGCGCCTCCTCCCCTTGGCCGGCCCCCTCCTCCCCCCCCTTTATATACAGAGGGGGGCACCCCATAGAGACAACAATTGATCTCTTGGATCTTTTAGCCGTGTGCGGTGCCCCCCTCCACCATAATCCACCTCGATCATATCATAGCGGTGCTTAGGCGAAGCCCTGCGTCGGTAGAACATCATCATCGTCACCACGCTGTTGTGCTGACGGAACTCTCCCTCAAAGCTCGGCTGGATCGGAGTTCGAGGGACGTCATCGAGCTGAACGTGTGCTGAACTCAGAGGGGCCGTACATTCGGTACTTGATCGGTCGGATCGTGAAGACGTACGACTACATCAACCGCGTTGTGCTAACGCTTCCGCTTTCGGTCTACGAGGGTACGTGGACACACTCTCTCCTCTCGTTGCTATGCATCACCATGATCTTGCGTGTGCGTAGGAATTTTTTTGAAATTACTATGTTCCCCAACAGTTATATGCATGAGTAGAACACAAGTGAGTTGTGGGCGATACAAGTCATACTGCTTACCAGCATGTCATACTTTGGTTCGGCGGCATTGTTGGATGAAGCGGCCCGGACCGACATTATGCGTACGCTTACGCGAGACTGGTTCTACCGACGTGCTTTGCACACATGTGGCTGGCGGGTGTCAGTTTCTCCAACTTTAGTTGAACCGAGTGTGGCTACGCCCGGTCTTTGAGAAGGTTAAAATAGCACTAACTTGATGAACTATCGTTGTGGTTTTGATGCGTAGGTAAGAACGGTTCTTGCTCAGCCCGTAGCAGCCACGTAAAACTTGCAACAACAAAGTAGAGGACGTCTAACTTGTTTTTGCAGGGCATGTTGTGATGTGATATGGTCAAGGCATGATGCTATATTTTATTGTATGAGATGATCATGTTTTGTAACCGAGTTATCGGCAACTGGCAGGAGCCATATTGTTGTCGCTTTATTGTATGCAATGCAATCGCCCTGTAATGCTTTACTTTATCACTAAACGGTAGCGATAGTCGTAGAAGCATAAGTTGGCGAGACGACAACGATGCTACGATGGAGATCAAAGTGTCGCGCCGGTGACAATGGTGATCATGACGGTGTTTCGGAGATGAAGATCACAAGCACAAGATGATGATGGACATATCATATCACTTATATTGATTGCATGTGATGTTTATCTTTTATGCATCTTATCTTGCTTTGATTGACGGTAGCATTATAAGATGATCTATCACTAAATTATCAAGGTATAAGTGTTCTCCCTGAGTATGCATGATACGTCCATTTTGCATCATGCTTTTATATCGATATTTATTGCATTATGGGCTGTTATTACACATTATGTCACAATACTTATGCCTATTCTCTCTTATTTTACAAGGTTTACATAAAGAGAGAGAATGCCGGCAGCTGGGATTCTGGGCTGGATAAGGAGCAAATATTAGAGACCTATTCTGCACAGCTCCAAAAGTCTTGAAACTTCACGGAAGACGTTTTCAGAATATATAAAAAATATTGAGCGCAAGAAGTTCACCAGGGGGCACACCCTGCCCACGAGGGTGGGGGCGCGCCCTACCCCCCTGGGCGCGCCCCCCTACCTCGTGGGCCCCCTGGTGGCCCTCCGATGGCCATCTTTTGCTATATGGAGTCTTTCGATGAGGAAAAATCATAAGCCATCTCCTCGAACGAAACTCCGCCGCCATGAGGCGGAACCTTGGCGGATCCAATCTAGGGCTCCGGCAGAGCTGTTCTGCCGGGGAAACTTCCCTCTGGGAGGGGGAAATCATCGCCATTGTCATCACCAACGCTCCTCTCATCGGGAGAGGGCAATCTCCATCAACATCTTCACTAGCACCATCTCCTCTCAAAACCCTAGTTCATATCTTGTATCCAATTCTTGTCTCCAAGTCCGGGATTGGTACTAGTAGGTTGCTAGTAGTGTTAATTACTCCTTGTAGTTGATGCTAGTTGGTTTATTTGGTGGAAGATCATATGTTCAGATCCTATATGCATATTAATACCCCTCTGATTATGAACATGATTATGCTTTGTGAGTAGTAACGTTTGTTCCTGACGACATGGGAGAAGTCTTGCTATTAGTAATCATGTGAATTTGGTATTTGTTCAATATTTTGATGAGATGTATATTGTCTCTCTTCTAGTGGTGTTATGTGAACATCGACTACATAACACTTCACCATTATTTGGGCCTAGAGGAAGGAATTGGGAAGTAATAAGTACATTATGGGTTGCTAGAGTGACAGAAGCTTAAACCCTAGTTTATGCGTTGCTTCGTAAGGGGCTGATTTGGATCCATATGTTTCATGCTATGGTTAGGTTTACCTTAATACTTTTGTTGTAGTTGCATATGCTTGCAATAGAGGTTAATCATAAGTGGGATGCTTTTCCAAGTAATGACAGTACCCAAGCACCGGTCCACCCACATACCAAATTATCAAAGTACCGAACACGAATCATATGAAAGTGATGAAAACTAGCTTGACAATATTCCCATGTGTCCTCGGGAGCGCTTTTCTCTATATAAGAGTTTGTCCAGACTTGTCCTTTGCTACAAAAAGGATTGGGACACCTTGCTGCACTTTATTTACTTTTGTTACTTGTTGCTCGTTACAAATTATCCTATCACAAAACTATCTGTTACCACTTATTTCAGTACTTGCAGAGAATACCTTGCTGGAAACTGCTTGTCATTTCCTTCTGCTCCTCGTTGGGTTCGACACTCTTACTTATCGAAAGGACTATGATAGATCCCCTATACTTGTGGGTCATCAATGCACCGTTGCGAAAGTTCTTCGTGCTGAGACACCATGTGATGATCGGGTGTGATAGGCTCTACGTTCAAATACAACGGGTGCAAAACAGTTGCACATCCGGAATACTCAGGTTAAACTTGACGAGCCTAGCATATGCAGAGATGGCCTCGGAACACTGAGACCAAAAGGTTGAGCGTGAATCATATAGTAGATATGATCAACATAATGATGTTCACCATTGAAACTACTCCATCTCACGTGATGATCGGACACGGTTTAGTTGATTTGGATCACGTGATCACTTAGAGGATTAGAGGGATGTCTATCTAAGTGGGAGTTCTTAAGTAATATGATTAATTGAACTTAAATTTATCATGAACTTAGTACGTGATAGTTTTTTGCTTGTCTATGTTAATTGTAGATAGATGGCTCGTGTGTTGTTCCGTTGAATTTTAATGCATTCCTTGAGAAAGCAAAGTTGAAAGATGATGGTAGCAATTACACGGAATGGGTCCGTAACTTGAGGATTATCCTCATTGCTGCACAGAAGAATTACGTCCTGGAAGCACCGCTGGGTGCCAGGCCTGCTGCAGATGCTGCTGACAATGTTAAGAACGTTTGGCAGAATAAAGCTGATGACTACTCGATAGTTCAGTGTGCCATGCTTTACGGCTTAGAACCGGGACTTCAACGACGTTTTCAATGTCATGGAGCATATGAGATGTTCCAGGAGTTGAAGTTAATATTTCAAGCAAATGCCCGAATTGAGAGATATGAAGTCTCCAATAAGTTCTATAGCTGAAAGATGGAGGAGAATAGTTCTGTCAGTGAACATATACTCAAACTGTCTGGGTATCATAATCACTTGACTCAACTCGGAGTTAATCTTCCTGTTGATAGTGCCATTGACAGAGTTCTTCAATCACTGCCACCAAGCTACAAAAGCTTCGTGATGAACTATAATATGCAAGGGATGGATAAGACAATTCTCGAGCTCTTCGCAATGCTAAACGCTGCGGAGGTAGAAATCAAAAAGGAGCATCAAGTGTTGATGGTCAACAGGACCACTAGTTTCAAGAAAAAGGGTAAAGGGAAGAAGAAGGGTAACTTCAAGAAGAACGGCAAACAAGTTGTTGCTCAAGAGAAGAAACCCAAGTCTGGTCCTGAGCCTGAAACTGAGTGCTTCTACTGCAAACAGACTGGTCACTGGAAGCGGAACTGCCCCAAGTATTTGGCGGATAAGAAGGATGGCAAGGTGAACAAAGGTACATGTGATATACATGTTATTGATGTGTACCTTACTAATGCTCGCAGTAGCACCTGGGTATTTGATACTGGTTCTGTTGCTAATATTTGCAACTCGAAAGAGGGACTACGGATTAAGCGAAGATTGGCTAAGGACGAGGTGACGATGCACGTGGGAAATGGTTCCAAAGTCGATGTGACCGCAGTCGGCACGCTACCTCTACATCTACCTTCGGGATTAGTTTTAGACCTGAATAATTGTTATTTGGTGCCAGCGTTGAGCATGAACATTATATCTGGATCTTGTTGGATGCGAGATGGTTATTCATTTAAATCAACGAATAATGGTTATTCTATTTATATGAGTAATATCTTTTATGGTCATGCACCCTTGAAGAGTGGTCTATTCTTATTGAATCTCGACAGTAGTGATACACATATTCATAATATTGAAGCCAAACGAAGTAGAGTCGATAATGATAGTGCAACTTATTTGTGTGTCACACCCTAGCTAGTTCAAGCATTAGAGTGTGCATCATGTTTAAATTCCTTTTAAATTTGAAATGGGGATGACAGAACCCCCAGCACCCCCCTTGGAACAACTAGGGTTTACTAAAAACTTTTTCAATGAACCTGAAATGCCCTTCTAAAAAGCCCACCCTTTTTGTTTTGGGTTAAAACCTTTGATAAAAATGGTGCACATTTTTCTAGGACATCTAAGGTCATTGGATTAATCCTTATGGTATTTGCATTTGGGCATTTAAATGCTATAAAATATTTTAAATGCTCAAATAATCATAAACTAAAATGTTTGCTGCTGGATATATTCTAAGCAGTAGCCATGATTAATTTTATGATTTATGGAAATGCCCTGGCATTTTTAATAAAGCCCTGAAGTTACAGAAATAATAAATAAATAAAGAAAGCAGAAAAAGAGAGAGAGAGAGAGAGAGAGAGAGAGAGAGAGAGAGAAACCTACCTGGCGTAGCCCACCTAACCCACCAGCCGGCCCACCTGGCGGCCTAGCACTGTGCTGGCCCGCGCCAGCCAGCTGCTTCTTCCCCGCCAGGCAGGCAGGGAGGTGACGCCAGCGAGCCCGAGCTCGCCACGGCGTCACCTGCTTGCCGCCCGCGCCCTGGACGCTTGGACGCCCCCACGTCGCACCCCGCAGCCCCTGGACACGCCATTCCCCCTGTCTCTCTCCCTTCGCTGTTCCCCACCATGGCCGACGCTCCTGTGGCCGCACCGTCATCGTAGCCGTGCCCTCCGTCGTCCTTGCGCCGCGTCATCGTGTCCACGAGCTCCGCCGTCGTCGATTACATCGAGTGGGTCAAGCCCCGAGCGCTCGCTCGCCTCGGAGACGCTGCACCGAGCTCGCCCTCAACTCCGGCCACCGGAGATCCCTTTCGCCGCCCCCGCCGCATCAACTCATCCACGACCTCTCCGACTGCCTCGACGAGACCCCCGTGAGCTCAGCCACCTCCCCACCCTCTCCGCTCTCTCTCTCGAGCCCCGTAGCGACTGCATGTAGGTCACCCACACGCACTGCCGCGGAGCTCGTCGCCGACGAGGCTCCGGCCACCCAATGGCCACGCCACCCTGTCCATTAGTCCTACCACACCTCCAGGAGCTCAACGCACCAATCCATGTGCCTCCCCGTGCCCGCTAGCGACTAGTTCATCCTCACCCGAGCTCCGGCCGCCGCCAAACTCGTCGCCGGCGACGTTTCCGGCCACCCCAGCTCCACCCACTGCCACCACTCGACGCGGCTTCCTCCCTGCATCACGTAGATAGTCTCCGCCGTCCTTTTGGTCGCCGGAGTGCAAATCCCGCGCTGCTCCGCCGTGTCTGGCCTCGCCGGCGGCTAGACGCCGGCGAGTTGACCATGTTTGACCCCCATGTGGGCCCAGGTTGACCCCCTGAGTCTATGACAGGTGGGGCCGGTCTGCTAATTAGTTTAGGATTAGTTTTAATTAATTTTAATTAGTTTAGTCACTGACATGTGGGCCCAGGCCCCACTAACAGTCAATTAGCTCTAACATAATTATGTTAATTAGTTGTGACACTGGAAGACAGGGCCCACCAGTCAGGTTTGACCTGGCCGACCCAGTTGACCCGCTGACGTCACACCTATGTCATGCTGATGCATTACTTCAATTATTGGATTTATTCTTTAATAGGAAATTCCAGAAAGAGCCAAAACTTCTAAAAATCATAGAAAATCAACCATAGCTCCAAATGCAAAGATTTATATATGAAAAATGATCAGAAAACTTCAGTCTATCCATCTGTAATGGTTTCATGCATGACAAAACAAATGGATGTGAGGGATGTGTTGAACATGTTTTGGTAAAGGTATAGATGAGAGGCCATGTAGGAGTACATGGTGGGTTGTTTCATTGAGACCGTCCATAAGAACTGACATCTGTATGTGTGATTTAAGATGCAGTTACTACCGTACATTGGGCCCGAAACAAATGGACCCTCTCGGCTTCTTAATCACCATAGTACTCTGTCCAGGAGTTGCAAATAGTTTCTGGTGTTTGTAGGTTATGTGTTGGCGGCCGTGCGTAGCGCTGACCCTAGGGGTGGGCTATGTTGCGGTAGATACACCGTGGCCGGGTATGCTGGGCGCCCGTTTGGCGTCTCGGGACCCTATTCACATCATTCGGGGCCATATGTGAAAACCTCGGTCGGACTCCCTACGGATGGAACCTGGATAGGCGATAAACCTGGACTAGAGACTTAAGTGTTTAGGTAGGCCGTGGCCGACACCCTCGCTGGGCTTCCGCTTGAAGGTTGCCGAGTACATGTCGTGTAAACGGCGGTAAGTGGTGAAAGCATGTATGAAGAAGTATACCCCTGCGGGGTTAACATCATCTATTCGAATAGCCGCGTCCGCGATAAAGGACTACTTGGTTTCCTATACAGTTCATAGACAAGTTAATGGTTACTAATAAAAGACTCAAGATAAGTGTGAGTACCGAGGATGGCCCTCTCATAGGATGACGAGGGAGGATCCCCGGTGGAGTATTGTGTTGGTGAGTAGTGGACTCGTGTGCGAAAACTATTTTACTAGTGGAGTTCCGTAGGATGGCCTAGCCAAGAGTCAAAGCTGGCTTGCTGCAATAACCCCACCACCTTCTTGAGAATGAGCATGTATAATAGGTTCTGTTGTAAGACTTGCTGAGTACCTTTGTACTCATGTTTGCTTAATTACTGTTTTCAGACGACAACACCACCCCCTCCGATGGGTTCTACGTAGACCTTGACGTCGACGAGTGACTAGCCACCCAGGTGGTGATCCTGGCCATGGAGGGCCCTATGTAGATAGACAGGCTTCGGAAGCCTTCTTGCTTTCTAGTGTCTATACTCAGACTATTTACTTCCGCTTGTGCTTGTATGCTTGTATGACTTGAGTGTCGGGTCATGTGACCCCTATCTGTATGAACATGTTATGTATGGCTCTCTGGAGCCTTTAAATAAAGTACTTGAGTTGTAGAGTTTTGTTGTGATGCCATGTTGTATGTACTCATATCGGGCATATTGTGTGAATGATTGAAATGCTTGGTATGAGTGGGATCCGACAATCTAGTTGTTTATCCTTGGCAGCCTTTCTTATGGGGAAATGTAGTCTAGTGTTCCTCGAGCCATAGTAGTCCGCTACAGCCCGGTTCACCGGAGTCCTGCTAGCCCAGCACTACTGTTCAGGACACTTGACTAGCCGGCATGTGTTTCACTTCGTTCCTATGTCTGTCCCTTCGGGGAAATGTCACGCGGTGGCATCTGGAGTCCTGCCTAGCCTGCTACAGCCCGGGTTCCCCGGAGTCCTGTTAGACCAGTGCTACAACCCGGATTCACTCGCTGATGACCGATATTCTCGATGTGATTCATGTATGCCTGTCTCCATAGGTCTGTGCCGCTTTGGGTTCACGACTAGCCATGTTGGCCCGGGTTCTCTGTCATATGGATGCTAGCGACACTATCATATACGTGTGCCAAAAGGCGCAAACATTCCCGGGCCATGGTAAGGCGACACCCGTGGGATACCGTGCGTGAGGCCGCAATGTGATATGAGGTGTTACCGGCTAGATCAATGTGACTTGGAATCGGGGTCCTGAGAGCGTTGGCATCAGAGTCGGACTGCCTGTAGGTTCGTTGAGCCAAACTGGTCGATGTCGAGTCTAGAAATGTTGTAGTTATATGTAGGGGAATTGATTGTGGGAGGGAACGTAAGGCTCATTTACTCCTTTACCTTATGCCCTCTGATCTGAGTCATTCTCTTCTCTTTCAACATGGGTGAAGGACTAGGCTCTCTTCTTCTGTCAGGTTCACGTGTTACTAATCTGTAGTAGTTTATAGGATTGTTGTTACAAGCCTTAGTATAGTTTCTACTACTTTTAGTATGTTGTTAGTTGAATCAGAACCTTCATATGATGTTGTTGAGTGGTATTGCAAACTTTTGTGGATGTCTCAAATCTTTTCCTGAGCATTTACAGCTGTTATGCTGTCCAATTTTCCCTAGAAATTCTAATGTCTTTGCATTGTGGTTGTGCTTTCAGATGGCCACTCGTGCTCAAAACCAAGTGGTTCGCCTGACCCGGTGCCTTGATGTGCCCGGTCATACTGCTATGTTAGTCCGGGTAATGATCGAGACGGGTTACCGTTGGTATCCCGAATACACCGTCAAAGAGAAATTCCGAGACTTTAATCAAAGCCAATATTTCTGCACCGTCGGGATATTTCCTTCTTATCCTGGATCTACCGTGCCCCTTCACTGTTCCTATGGACTCAGGGTTACTGTTGAGATGGCTGTGCAGGATGCTACCTATTCTATGATGACCATCATGCGAGTCAGGACTGGCCTGCTTCGGAACACCGACTTCCGTTACATGCCAGCTTCACTTCCGGGAGCGCAAGGGTATCTCCAGGCTATCTTTGCTGACTCCACTCAGGAGGACTCACTAACTCGTACCACTGCCGAGATGCTCAAGGATAAAGACCGAGAGAATCGAGCCTTGAGGCTGGAGCTTTTCAACACCCGTGCTGATCATTGGGCCACATTGACTCGGTTTGCACTTGCGGTGCAAGCTGGATGTATGGATACAAGGGATCTGTATCCTGTGAGATCTGCTCCGCCAGACATGGTGGATTAGCGTGATGTGGGAGGCATCACCCCACCCCGTGGTCCCCATAGGCCACCGTTTGTTGGTCCAAGACCTCATCCTAGTCCCTTTGGTCCACAAGCTCCTCCGGACCGTTTGTTCCCGGATGATCACGTTGAACTTCCAGGCTATGGAGGTGACTTCTATGAGGACTACTACGGAGCTGTCTGAGTTAGTAGTAGTACCACTAGTATTGTAATAGTTGTATCTTCACTGTCCTGCGTGACTTGTGGGATATGACTTTGTGTGTAATCAATTCCAGAGGTGTAGACAAATAATGTATAGGAGCTTGGAATGCCTTCGACGAGATGTAACGTCTTTCATCATAGTTGTACTGTAGCCTGGGCTTGTACTAAACTATGTATGGCGTGTATGACCGTTGGTATATATATGGCAGTTTTATATTACCATGACATACGGATGAACATCTCTGCATTCCGTGTTATCCATTACATTCTGCACTTCCTTGCTAAGTTTGAGCCATCCTTATCTAAACCATTGTCTTGTTTTCTCCTAGGATGGTCAACACCTGCAGCAACCCTGCTGCCCCAGAGCAGGGGGAAGCCAGTGCAGCTAGGGGTGAAAATCTGCCCCACCCGCCTTCTCTGGCCGAAGTGATGCTGGAGGCGGAAAGAAACAAGCGTGAGACTAACCGCTTACTGGAGCGGATTGAGCAGAACACTGCACGCCATCCGCGAAATGACTTGGTGTCAATCAATGACTTTATCAAGCTGTACCCACCAAAGTTTAACCATTCCATCGAGCCCCTCGACGCGGATGACTGGCTTCGCAGCATCACCCACAAGCTACGTTCTGCCAACGTAGCCGAAGCTGATAAGGTTACTTACGCTGCCTACCATCTCGAAGGCCCTGCTAGCCTCTAGTGGGAAAATTTTGAAGCTATGCGCCCGATCGGCCAAATCACTACTTGGGCTGAATTCAGTGAGGCTTTCCGTGAGCATCACATTTTGGAAGGTCTCATGGATCGCAAGAGGGAAGAGTTCTGCAATTTCACCCAAGGAAGACTGACTGTGGATGCATATAGTCGTGAATTTGGGAATCTGGCACGATATGCTCCTGAAGAAGTATCTACTGACGCTAAGAAGTAGGCAAGGTTCCGCAAGGGACTTAGCCCTGAGCTTCGCCGCGATCTTCGTCTGCACGAGTGCACCTCTTTTCAGAAGTTGGTCAATAAAGCCATCAGCGCTGAGACAGGCCAGACTGATTATGACGCTTCACGCAAGCACTCCCGTGATTTTGGCTCTTCATCCGGCTCTGGAGCTCAGAAGCGCCGGGTGTGGATCCCAAGCACGGCACTGCCACCCAGGTTCATTCCGAGGCCATCCTTTGAGGCGCCTCGTCCCAATCAGCAGATTGCACCACCCAAGCCCTATAGTGGCCCCGCTGCTAATGCTGCTCCACGCCCCAATGTGGTGACGTGTTTCAAGTGTGGAGAGCCGGGTCACTATACCCGAGAGTGTCCCCAGAACAACAACCCCAATCAAACTGGAAAGTCCATTGGCCGTGGTAAGCCCGCGGGAAAGACATTCTACGCCAAGCCGGTCACTACTACACGTGGCCATGTCAACTATGTTTCAGCCGAGAAGGCTCATGAGGATCCTAACGTCGTCCTTGGTACGCTCCTTGTTAATTGCCATCAGGCATATGTTCTTTTCGATACTGGAGCATCTCATTCATTCATATCCGAGAACTATGCTCGATTGCATAACACGACATTCTGTGACATGCCCTCTACCATGGAAATTCAAACCCCTGGCTCTAGATGGCAAACTTCTAGAGTAAGCCATGGCAACGAAATTCTTGTCGATAGACTTGTATTCCTTGCATCCTTAATAGCTCTCAAGTCCTCGGACATAAACATCATTTTGGGTATGGACTGGATGTCAGCTCATTATGCTAAGATTGATTGTGACACTAGAACCGTTCAACTTACTCACCCATCGGGCAAGACAGTCAATGTCTTAACTCGAGTGGCCAAGCGCCAGCTTTACTCCCTAAATGCCAACCCCCTTCCAGACCTTAAAGATGTTCCGGTAGTCCGAGACTTTCCGGATGTCTTTCCAGAAGAACTGCCAGGTGTTCCACCTGACAGGGATGTCGAGTTTGTGATAGACCTTGTTCCAGGAACCGTTCCAATTTCTAGAAGACCCTACAAGATGGCACCCTTAGAACTAGCCGAGCTTAAGACCCAACTCTATGAGTCCTTGAAAAAGGGTTTCATCCGTTCTAGTTCCTCTCCTTGGGCTTGCCCCGTCCTCTTCATCAAGAAGAAGGATGGAACGGGTCGAATGGTTGTAGATTACCGACCTGTCAATTTGGTCACTATCAAGAACAAGTATCCGCTTCCCAGGATCAACGATCTGGATGATCAGCTCGCTGGATCCTCATTCTTTTCCAAGATGGATTTGAGGTTGGGCTACCATCAAATCAAAATCAGAAATGGGGACATTCCCAAAACGGCCTTTGTTACTCGTTATGGCCAATACGAGTACACCGTTATGTCCTTCGGTTTAACCAATGGCCCGGCTACCTTCTCTCGGTTAATGAACTCGGTCTTCATGGAGTATTTGGATAAATTCGTCGTAGTATACCTCAATGACATACTCATCTACTCCAAGAATGAAGAGGAACATGCCGAACATCTAAGGCTGGTATTGATGAAACTCCGAGAGCATCACCTTTATGCCAAATTCTCCAAATGTGAATTTTGGTTGCCAGAAGTGACCTATCTAGGCCATGTAATCTCTGGTAAGGGTATTGCTGTCAATCCCAAGCGAGTTCAAGCTGTCCTTGATTGGACTCCACCTGAGACGGTCAAGCAAGTTCGGAGCTTCCTTGGCTTAGCGAGCTATTGTTGCCGCTTCGTCGAGAATTTCTCCAAGGTTGCTAAACCTCTAACTGAACTCCTCAAGAAAGATAAAAAGTTCGAGTGGACCCCACAGTGCGAGTTCAGCTTTCAGGAACTGAAAAGACGCCTGACATCTGCTCCTGTACTGGTACCACCAGATTTCTCCAAGGACTTTGTTATCTATTGCGACGCCTCGCGACAAGGACTAGGTTGCATACTCATGCAGGATCGTCAGGTAATTGCCTATGCTTCACAGCAATTACACCCACATGAGGAAAACTATCCCACACATGATCTAGAGCTTGCAGCTGTAGTCCATGCACTCAAAACTTGGCGACATTACCTCCTTGGTAATCATTGCGAGATCTTCACCGATCACCAAAGTTTGAAATATATCTTCACCCAACCAGATTTGAATCTCAGGCAAAGACATTGGGTCGAGTTGATCTCGGATTACGACTTGGGAATAACTTACACCCCGGGCAAGGCCAATGTCATGGCTGATGCGCTAAGTCGTAAATCTTATTGTAACAACCTGATGTTACACCAAAGTCAACCACTTCTCCATGATGAATTTCGTAAGCTCAATCTTCACATTGTTCCTCGAGGATTCCTATCCACACTGGTGGCGAAACCTACCCTTACGGATCAGATCATCAAGGCACAGAAGGTACATCCGGGAATCTCCCGTATTAAGAGAAGCATTAAGAAAGGAGTCGCGAATTGTTTCTCCATTGATGATCAAGGTATCATATACTTTGGAAACTGCTTAGTGGTTCCAAAGGCACGAAACCTGAGGCGGCTAATCCTTAAGGAAGCTCATGAATCCCCTCTAACCATTCATCCCGGTAGTACTAAAATGTATCAAGACCTACACCAGAGGTTTTGGTGGACTAGGATGAAGAGAGAAATTGCTCAATACATTGCTAATTGCGACGTATGTCGTCGTGTTAAAGCAGAGCATCAACGGCCTGCTGGCACGCTTCAACCTTTGGCTATTCCCGAGTGGAAATGGGATAAAATCAGTATGGATTTCATCACTGGGTTTCCCAGGGCCAAGAGAGGGAATAATGCCATCTTCGTCGTGATCGACCGTCTTTCCAAGGTAGCCCATTTCCTACCTGTTCGTGAGAGTATCACCGCTGGCCAGCTAGCTGACTTGTACATATCCCAAATAGTGTCTCTTCATGGTGTTCCATTGGAAATTAACTCAGACCGTGGGAGTCTCTTCACCTCTCGATTTTGGGAAAGTTTCCAAAATGCTATGGGAACTCGTCTCTCTTTTAGCACCATGTTCCACCCTCAATCAAGTGGTCAAGTAGAACGAGTCAATCAAATTCTGGAAGATATGCTCTGAGCCTCTGTCATCTCATTCGGAATGGTTGGGAGAAATGCCTTCCATTCGCGGAGTTTGCTTACAACAATAGTTATCAAGCTAGCTTGGGCAAGGCTCCTTTCGAAGTTCTCTATGGACGAAAATGTCGAACGCCTCTTAACTGGTCAGAAACCGGGGAAAGACAACTCTTTGGCCCGGATATGATTCAGGAAGCAGAAGAACATGTTTGCGTTATTCGTGAGAAATTGAAAACAGCCCAATCTCGTCAAAAGAGTCAATATGATTGTAAACATAAGCCTATGACTTATGAAGTCAGCGAGAAGGCTTACCTTCGGGTTACTCCGTTAAAGGGAACCCATCGTTTCGGTATCAAAGGCAAATTGGCTCCTCGTTACATTGGACCTTTTTGCATTCTTGCCAAACGAGGAGAAGTTGCCTACCAATTGGAACTACCTTCGCATCTTTCCAGAGTTCACGATGTCTTCCACGTTTCTCAACTCAGGCGTTGCTTCGCGGATCCTATCCATGGAGTGGACCACAAAACGCTTGATCTACAAGATAACCTCTCATATCGGGAATATCCCGTTCGTATCCTTGATCAAGCCGAGCGTACCACTCGACGTCATAATATCAAGTTTCTCAAGGTTCAATGGTCACACCATTCCGAGAAAGAAGCCACTTGGGAAAGGGAGGATCGTCTTCGACTCGAGTACCCCACCTTCTTTCCGGAGGATCCTAAATCTCGGGACGAGATTCTTTTGAGTGGGGGTGAGTTGTCACACCCTAGCTAGTTCAAGCATTAGAGTGTGCATCATGTTTAAATTCCTTTTAAAATTTGAAATGGGGATGACAGAACCCCCAGCACCCCCCCCCCCCTGGAACAACTAGGGTTTACTAAAAACTTTTTCAATGAACCTGAAATGCCCTTCTAAAAAGCCCACCCTTTTTGTTTTGGGTTAAAACCTTTGAAAAAAATGGTGCACATTTTTCTAGGACATCTAAGGTCATTGGATTAATCCTTATGGTATTTGCATTTGGGCATTTAAATGCTATAAAATATTTAAATGCTCAAATAATCATAAACTAAAATGTTTGCTGCTGGATATATTCTAAGCAGTAGTCATGATTAATTTTATGATTTATGGAAATGCCCTGGCATTTTTAATAAAGCCCTGAAGTTACAGAAATAATAAATAAATAAAGAAAACAGAAAAAAAAAGAGAGAGAGAAACGTACCTGGCGCAGCCCACCTAACCCACCAGCCGGCCAACCTGGCGGCCTAGCACTGTGCTGGCCCACGCCAGCCAGCTGCTTCTTCCCCGCCAGGCAGGCAGGGAGGTGACGCCGGCGTGCCCGAGCTCGCCACAGCGTCACCTGCTTGCCGCCCGCGCCCTGGACGCCTGGACGCCCCCACGTCGCACCCCGCAGCCCCTGGACACGCCATTCCCCCATGTCTCTCTCCCTTCGCCTTTCCCCACCATGGCCGACGCTCCTGTCGTCGCACCGTCGTCGTAGCCGTGCCCTCCGTCGTCCTCCCGCCGCGTCATCGTGTCCACGAGCTCCGCCGTCGTCGATTACATCGAGTGGGTCGAGCCCCGAGCGCTCGCTCGCCCTGGAGACGCTGCACCAAGCTCGCCCTCAACTCCGGCCAACGGAGATCCCTTTCGCCGCCCCCGCCGCATCAACTCATCCCCGACCTCTCCGACTGCCTCGACGAGACCCCCGTGAGCTCAGCCACCTCCCCACCCTCTTCGCTCTCTCTCTCGAGCCCCGTAGCGACTGCATGTAGGTCACCCGCACGCACCGCCACGGAGCTCGTCGCCGACGAGGCTCCGGCCACCCAATGGCCACGCCACCCTGTCCACTAGTCCTACCGCACCTCGAGGAGCTCAACGCACCAATCCACGTGCCTCCCCGTGCCCCCTAGCAACTAGTTCATCCTCACCCGAGCTCCGGCCGCCGCCAAACTTGTCGCCAGCGACGTTTCCGGCCACCCCAGCTCCACCCACTGCCACCACTCGACGTGGCTTCCTCCCCGCATCACGTAGATAGTCTCCGCCGTCCTTTTGGTCGTCGGAGTGCAAATCCCGCGCTGCTCCGCCACGTCTGGCCTCGCCGGCGGCTAGACGCCGGCAAGTTGACCCTGTTTGACCCCCGTGTGGGCCCAGGTTGACCTCCCCTGAGTCTATGACAGGTGGGGCCGGTCTACTAATTAGTTTAGGATTAGTTTTAATTAATTTTAATTAGTTAGTCACTGACATGTGGGCCCAGGCCCCACTGACAGTCAATTAGCTCTAACATAATTCTGTTAATTAGTTGTGACACTAACAGACAGGGCCCACCAGTCAGGTTTGACCTGGCCGACCCAGTTGACCCGCTGACGTCACACCTATGTCATGCTGACGCATTAATTCAATTACTGGGTTTATTCTTTAATAGGAAATTCCAGAAAATAGCCAAAACTTCTAAAAATCATAGAAAATCAACCATAGCTCCAAATGCAAAGATTTATATATGAAAAATGATCAGAAAAATTCAATCTATCCATCTGTAATGGTTTCATGAATGACAAAACAAGCTAACCTTGCTGTTTAAGAAGAATAAGATAATGCACTAATAAGGCCATGTTAAATGAGCTAACATTTGAATCTTTGATTCAAATGAGTTCATTCCATCCTGTTTTAGCTTGCATTAGGCTAAGACACTTTCATCTTGCCATGTCATAGCATGCGTCATATTGTTGCATATTGCCATGTGTTTATTATGTTCGGTGTGTTTTTCGTGGTAGGTTCTGCCTCCGAGGATAACCCTGAGTATCCGTCTGAAGGGCAGTACCCTACTACCACTACAACAGGCAAGCAACCCGTTGATCATTCTGATACAAACCCATGTTCTCACTTCTGCTCTTGTTTACTACATTAAGACAACGCGATTCAAACTGATGTGTGCTACGATAGTTGAACCCTTATCCTCAGCATGACCTGTCATTGCCACAGTAACTAGATGAAACCCACTAGCATGTGTAGGAGTTGATTGAGCCATGTATGTGATTCCTACCTTGCTATGCCTGCTACGCTTAGAGTTGTGTCAAGTCTGGTTCATCTGGGTGATGGGCTAGAGTGAAATGGTTATGTCGGTAATGTGAGGGATGTGTTGAACATGTTTTGGTGAAGGTATCGATGAGAGGCCATGTAGGAGTACATGGTGGGTTGTTTCATTGAGACCGTCCATAAGAACTGAGATCTGTATGTGTGATTTAAGATGCAGTTACTACCGTACATTGGGCCCGAAACAAATGGACCCTCTTGGCTTCTTAATCACCCTAGTACTCTGTCCAGGAGTTGCAAATAGTTTCTGGTGTATGTAGGGTATGTGTTGGCGGCCGTGCGTAGCGCTGACCCTAGGGGTGGGCTATGTTGCGGTAGATACACCGTGGCCGGGTATGCCGGGCACCCGTTTGGCGTCTCGGGACCCTGTTCACATCGTTCGGGGCCGTATGTGGAAACCTTGGCCGGACTCCCTGCGGATGGAACCTGGATAGGCGATAAACCTGGACTAGAGACTTAAGTGTTTAGGTAGGCCGTGGCCGACACCCTCGCTGGGCTTCCGCTTGAAGGTTGCCGAGTACATGTCGTGTAAACGGCGGTAAGTGGTGAAAGCATGTATGAAGAAGTATACCCCTGCGGGGTTAACATCATCTATTCGAATAGCCGCGTCCGCGATAAAGGACTACTTGGTTTCCTATACAGTTCATAGACAAGTTAATGGTTACTAATAAAAGACTCAAGATAAGTGTGAGTACCGAGGATGGCCCTCTCGTAGGATGACGAGGGAGGATCCCTGGTGGAGTATTGTGTTGGTGAGTAGTGGACTCGTGTGCGAAAACTATTTTACTAGTGGAGTTCCGTAGGATAGCCTAGCCAAGAGCCAAAGCTGGCTTGCTGCAATAACCCCACCACCTTCTTGAGAATGAGCATGTATAGTAGGTTCTGTTGTAAGACTTGCTGAGTACCTTTGTACTCATGTTTTCTTAATTACTATTTTCAGACGACAACACCGCCCCCTCCGATGGGTTCTACGTAGACCTTGATGTCGACGAGTGACTAGCCACCCAGGTGGTGATCCTGGCCATGGAGGGCCCTATGTAGATAGACAGGCTTCGGAAGCCTTCTTGCTTTCTAGTGTCTGTACTCAGACTATTTACTTCCGCTTGTGCTTGTATGCTTGTATGACTTGAGTGTCGGGTCATGTGACCCCTATCTGTATGAACATGTTATGTATGGCTCTCTGGAGCCTTTAAATAAAGTACTTGAGTTGTAGAGTTTTGTTGTGATGCCATGTTGTATGTACTCATATCGGGCATATTGTGTGAATGATTGAAATGCTTGGTATGAGTGGGATCCTACAATCTAGTTGTTTATCCTTGGCAGCCTTTCTTATGGGGAAATGTAGTCTAGTGTTCCTCGAGCCATAGTAGTCCGCTACAGCCCGGTTCACCGGAGTCCTGCTAACCCAGCACTACTGTTCAGGACACTTGACTGGCCGGCATGTGTTTCACTTCGTTCCTATGTCTGTCCCTTCGGGGAAATGTCACGCGGTGGCATCTGGAGTCCTGCCTAGCCTGCTACAGCCCGGGTTCCCCGGAGTCCTGTTAGCCCAGTGCTACAGCCCGGATTCACTCGCTGATGACCGACATGCTCGATGTGATTCATGTATGCCTGTCTCCATAGGTCTGTGCCGCTTTGGGTTCATGACTAGCCATGTCGGCCCGGGTTCTCTGTCATATGGATGCTAGCGACACTATCATATACGTGAGCCAAAAGGCGCAAACGGTCCCGGGCCATGGTAAGGCGACACCCGTGGGATACCGTGCGTGAGGCCGCAATGTGATATGAGGTGTTACCGGCTAGGTCGATGTGACTTGGAATCGGGGTCCTGACATTGTGGCACTGCCCTTTAGGTCATATTGGTGTAAAGCGCATGAAGAAACTCCATACTGATGGACTTTTGGAACCACTTGATTATGAATCACATGGTACTTGCGAACCGTGCCTCATGAGCAAGATGACTAAAACGCCGTTCTCCGGAACTATGGAGCGAGCAACAGATTTGTTGGAAATCATACATACAGATGTATGTGGTCTGATGAATGTTGAGGCTTGCGGTGGGTATCATTATTTTCTCACCTTCACAGATGATTTAAGCAGATATGGGTATATCTACTTAATGAAACATAAATTTGAAACATTAGAAAAGTTCAAAGAATTTCAGAGTGAAGTTGAAAATCATCGTAACAAGAAAATAAAGTTTCTATGATCTGATCATGGAGGAGAATATTTGAGTTACGAGTTTGGTATTCATTTGAAACAATGCGAAATATTTTCGCAAGTCACGCCACCCGGAACACCACAGTGTAATGGTGTGTCCAAACATCGTAATCGTACTTTACTAGATATGGTGTGATCTATGATGTCTCTTACTGATTTACCGCTATTATTTTGGGGTTATGCTTTAGAGACGGCTGCATTCACGTTAAATAGGGCACCATCGAAATCCGTTGAGACGACGCCTTATGAACTATGGTTTGGCAAGAAACCAAAGTTGTCATTTCTTAAAGTTTGGGGCTGCGATGCTTATGTGAAAAAACTTCAACCTGATAAGCTCAAACCCAAATCGGAGAAATGTGTCTTCATAGGATACCCAAAGGAAACTGTTGGGTACACCTTCTATTCCAGATCTGAAGGAAAAATGTTTGTTGCTAAATTTGGATCCTGTCTAGACAAGGAGTTTCTCTCGAAAGAAGTGAGTGGGAGGAAAGTAGAACTTTATGAGGTAACTATACCTGCTCCCTTATTGGAAAGTACTTCATCACAGAAACCGGTTCCTGTGACACCTACACCAATTAGTGAGGAAGTTAATGATGATGATCATGAAACTTCAGATCAAGTTGTTACTGAACCTCGTAGGTCAACCAGAGTGAGATCCGCACCAGAGTGGTACGGTAATCCTATTCTGGAGGTTATGTTGCTAGACCATGACGAACCTACGAACTATGAAGAAGCGATGGTGAGCCCAGATTCCGCAAAATGGCTTGAGGCCATGAAATCTGAGATGGGATCCATGTATGAGAAAAAAGTGTGGACTTTGGTTGACTTGCCCGTTGATCGGCAAGCCATTGAAAATAAATGGATCTTCAAGAAGAAGACTGACACTGACGGTAATGTTACTATCTTTAAAGCTCTACTTGTTGCAAAAGGTTTTTGACAAGTTCAAGGGATTGACTACGATGAGACTTTCTCACCCGTGGCGATGCTTAAGTCTGTCCGAATCATGTTAGCAATTGCTGCATTTTATGATTATGAAATTTGGCAAATGGATGTCAAAACTGCATCCCTGAATGGATTTCTGGAAGAAGAGTTGTATATGATGAAACCGGAAGGTTTTGTCGATCCAAAGGGAGCTAAGAAAGTGTGCAAGCTCCAGCGATCCATTTATGGACTGGTGCAAGCCTCTCGGAGTTGGAATAAATGTGTTGATAGTGTGATCAAAGCATATGGTTTTATACAGACTTTTGGAGAAGCCTGTATTTACAAGAAAGTGAATGGGAGATCTGTAGCATTTCTGATATTATATGTGGATGACATATTGTTGATTGGAAATGATATAGAATTTCTGGATAGCATAAAAGGATATTTGAATAAGAGTTCTTCAATGAAAGACCTCGATGAAGCTGCTCATATATTGGGCATCAAGATCTATAGAGATAGATCGAGACGCTTAATTGGACTTTCACAAAGCACATACCTTGACAAAGTTTTGAAGAAGTTCAAAATGGATCAAGTAAAGAAAGGGTTCTTGCATGTATTACAAGGTGTGAAGTTGAGTAAGACTCAATGCCCGACCACTTCAGAAGATAGAGAGAAAATGAAAGATGTTCCCTATGCTTCAGCCATAGACTCTGTCATGTATGCAATGCTATGTACCAGACCTGATGTGTTCCTTGCTATTAGTTTAGCAGGGAGGTACCAAAGTAATCTAGGAGTGGATCATTGGACAGCGGTCAAGAACATCCTGAAATACCTGAAAAGGACGAAGGATATGTTTCTCGTTTATGGAGGTGACAAAGAGCTCGTCGTAAATGGTTACGTCGATGCAAGCTTTGACACTGATCCGGACGATTCCAAATCACAAACCGGATACGTGTTTTTATTAAACGGTGGAGCTGTCAGTTGGTGCAGTTCTAAACAAAGCGTCGTAGCGGGATCTACATGTGAAGCGGAGTACATAGCTGCTTCGGAAGCAGCAAATGAAGGAGACTGGATGAAGGAGTTCATATCCGATCTAGGTGTCATACCTAGTGCATCGGGTCCAATAAAATTTTTTTGTGACAATACTGGTGCAATTGCTTTAGCAAAGGAATCCAGATTTCACAAGAGAACCAAGCACATCAAGAGACGCCTCAACTCCATCCGGGATCAATTCCAGGTGGGAGACATAGAGATTTGCAAGATACATACGGATCTGAATGTTGCAATCCCGTTGACTAAGCCTCTTCCACGAGCAAATCATGATCAACACCAAGGCTCCATGGGTGTTAGAATCATTATTGTGTAATCTATATTATTGACTCTAGTGCAAGTGGGAGACTGAAGGAAATATGCCCTAGAAGCAATAATAAAGTTATTATTTATTTCCTTATATCATGATAAATGTTTATTATTCATGCTAGAATTGTATTAACCGGAAACATGATACATGTGTGAATAAATAGAAAAAACAAAGTGTCACTAGTATGCCTCTACTTGACTAGCTCATTGAATCAAAGATGGTTATGTTTCCTAACCATAGACAAAGAGTTGTCATTTAATTAACGGGATCACATCATTAGGAGAATGATGTGATTGACTTGACCCATTCCGTTAGCTTAGCACTTGATCGTTTAGTTTGTTGCTATTGCTTTCTTCATGACTTATACATGTTCCTATGACTATGAGATTATGCAACTCCCGTTTACCGGAGGAACACTTTGTGTGCTACCAAACGTCACAACGTAACTGGGTGATTATAAAGGTGCTCTACAGGTGTCTCCAAAGGTACTTGTTGGGTTGGCGTATTTCAAGATTAGGATTTGTCACTCCGATTATCGGAGAGGTATCTCTGGGCCCACTCGGTAATACACATCACTCAAGCCTTGCAAGCATCGTAACTAATGATTTAGTTGCGGGATGATGTATTACGGAACGAGTAAAGAGACCTGTCGGTAACGAGATTGAACTAGGTATTGAGATACCGACGATCGAATCTCGGGCAAGTAACATACCAATGACAAAGGGAACAACGTATGTTGTTATGCGGTTTGACCGATAAAGATCTTCGTAGAATATGTAGGAGCCAATATGAGCATCCAGGTTCCGCTATTGGTTATTGACCAGAGACGTGTCTCGGTCATGTCTATATAGTTCTCGAACCCGTAGGGTCCGCACGCTTAAAGTTCGATGACGGTTATATTATGAGTTTATGTGTTTTGATGTACCGAAGGTAGTTCGGAGTCCCGGATGTGATCACGGACATGACGAGGAGTCTCGAAATGGTCGAGACATGAAGATTGATATATTGGACGACTATATTTGGACACTGGAATGGTTCCGGGGGTTATCGGATATATACCGGAGTACCGGGGGGTTACCGGAAACCCCCCTCCCTCCCGGGGGGGCGGTTATTGGGCCTCATGGGTCCAAGTAGTGGAAGAGGAGAGGCGGCATGAGGTGGCGCGCAGCCCCCCTTCTCCTTCCTTCTCTCCACCTCCTCCTTCCCCCTTCTCCTAGTTGGAATAGGAAAGGGGGGCAAAACCTACTTGGAGTAGGATTGCCCCCCCTTGGGCGCGCCTCCTCCCCTTGGCCGGCCCCCTCCTCCTCCCCCCTTTATATACGGAGGAGGGGGGCACCCCATAGAGACAACAATTGATCTCTTGGATCTTTTAGCCGTGTGCGGTGCCCCCCTCCACCATAATCCACCTCGATCATATCGTAGCGGTGCTTAGGCGAAGCCCTGCATCGGTAGAACATCTTCATTGTCACCATGCCGTCGTGCTGAAGGAACTCTCCCTCAAAGCTTGGCTGGATCAGAGTTCGAGGGACGTCATCGAGTTGAACGTGTGCAGAACTCGGAGGTGTCGTGCGTTCGGTGCTTGATCGGTCGGATCGTGAAGACGTACGACTACATCAACCGAGTTGTGCTAACGCTTCCGCTTTCGGTCTACGAGGGTACATGGACACACTCTCCCCTCTCGTTGCTATGCATCACCATGATCTTGCGTGTGCGTAGGAAGTTTTTTGAAATTACTACGTTCCCCAACACATACCCTCAGCCCCGAGGGAGAACTACTCCCTCCTTGTCATGGAGGGTGCCAGAACGGGTCTAGATTGGTTTTCGGTGGCTACGGAGGCTTCTGGCAGCGGAGCTCCCGATCTAGGTTTCTTTCTGGAAGTTTTGGGTTATATAAGAGGTGTTGGATTCGGGAACAAGGCAAGGGGGTCTCCGGGCTGTCCACGAGGCAGGGGGGCGCGCCCAGGGGGGTGGGCGCGCCCCCCATCCTCGTGGGCAGCCCAAGACTCTTCTGGCCCAGTTCTTTTACTTCTTGGCCTTCTTCTGGTCCAAAAATAAGCTCCATCCAGTTTCAGGTCAATTGGACTCCGTTTGGTTTTCCTTTTCTGCGATACTCAAAAACAAAGAAAAAAACAGAAACTGGCACTGGGCTCTAGGTTAATAGGTTAGTCCCAAAAATCATATAAAATAGCATATAAATGCATATAAAACATCCAAGGTTGATAATATAATAGCATGGAACAATCAAAAATTATAGATACATTGGAGACGTATCAATCAATATTGCTTTCGAGATTCCTGATGACATATACAAGGATTATTGCACTCCTGATGAGGCCAAATTTGGCAAGGAGGACAAAAATCAGCGCAAGGTGCGCATACAAAGGATAGAGAGGAGATGGGCACGGGAATGGGGGAGTACAGATATGTTACTCCCAAGTATATGAAGAAATTCGCTCTTAATCCTCCATGCCCAAGACCTCCATTGGTACCTGGCCAAGAAGCTGATCCCACCAGCCTCAAGCGTGGTGAGGACTATCCTGATGAATGGGCCAAGCGCCAGGCCAACCTAGCTAAAGTAGCTAAGGAAGAAGTGACGAAATTTAATGAAGACTCTGCTGCTGCTACCACTATTGAGACCTCTGCAAGCAAGCCAAGAAGGCCATGGCAAAGAAGCCTGCTCATAAGCCAAGTGCTTCACTCCTAATGCCCTCACAACCAAGTTCCTCAGCAATGCCCTCAAGGCCAGATTCTTTAAAGCCCTCACGGCCAATTCCTCAAGCTGCTCCAGCTCCTCCAAAGTCCTCAGCTCCTCCGTCAAAATCCTCAGCACCTGTGCATCTCACCATGTGCCAAAGGACAACAGGCATCTCTATTGCCTCAGGAGCTTCTGCTAGTTCTTCATCTCCACCCAATTCATCAACTGGCCCCTCTCTACTAAAGACAAAAGCCACTGCCGAACGAGGCTCTCGACCAAGTCCTCACAAGAAGCAGGTCGCCTTTCAAGTACCGTCTGATGATGACGACGCTGATGATGAAGAACTTGCCGAAATCATCAGAGACAGGCAGCTCAGGGCCGCTAGAGCCAAAGGCAGTAATGTGCCATTGATGCTGGACCCAAAGATGATCCTCGACTTCATTGACTTGTGGCACAAGGACCCCAACACACCTCTGCCTGAGTTGAACCTCACTCCTGGTCAAAGTCATGTGCTGACTCACTTCATTGACGAAGAAAAATGGAAATATGAACAGGGGAGGAAGGTGAAGAAAGCGCAGTACAAGAAAGAGCACTTTCTGAAGCAAAACGTTCTGAAGCTTTCACCTGAAGAACTTGTTGCTCTTCAATCTGAGATCAAGCAACTAAGTGATGAATTTGATCGCTACTATGCTGACTGGCTTGGTGCCAAAGTCAGATTTGTCAAGATAACTGAGAAGTTTGCTTCCAATGTTGCAGCCCCAACGCAACAAGAAAATCATCAGGCTGAGGCATCTGCTCAGCCTAATGAAGAGCATGCAGCACCGCTAATGAAAATCAGGCTGCTGAAGATACTCATAGTACCAGGGCTCATGACTGCATTCCAGCCGCTGAAGAAATTGCCAGGGCAACCACTAGCGTTGCGCCTGAAGAAAATGAAGAAGTCAGGGCAACTGCATCAGTTGTGCCTAAAGTTATTGAACCAAATTCCTCTTCTCCTCCTGCACCTACCCCAATTCCGATCCTTCCATCTGCATCAGATGTGAAGAAGACCAAGGCTGCAGAGCATGCAACTGTGAAGAAAAGGAAGGCATCAACTGCATCAGATTCTTCAGCTCTAAAGAAGATGAAGCCGCTGACTAGCTCTTTTGACAATCCAATTGATGATATTCCTGTCTCATCCATGCCATCAAAGGACCTTGTTCCTTTTGATGAAGAATATGAGATCCCAAGTGGATCTAATGATGACATTCCTTCTGCTGCTTCTTCAGAGCAGTTGGATGAAGAAATTGAAGCAGATGCACTCCCTTCAACCCCAATAGTCTCATCGCCCATGCCTCAGTTCACTGCTGAGGAGGCCAGTGTTGAGGAAAAGAATGAAGAAGAAGATGTGGACATTGGGTGCATAGATCCAGTGTTGAACGATGACTTTTGGGAAAGTTAGCTCCCCAATTCTCCTCCGTTCACACCCCTACAACAAATTCCTCAGTCCCCTGTAACCACTGAAGTTCAAATGGGATCTGAAGAATCTCATGCCACACCGTCTGTCCATGAAGAGATTCTAGCCACTAGTGCTGAAAAAAATGTTAATGAAGAATTGAAGACTCAAGTTGTCACTTAAGAAGAAGCTGAAATTCCTCAGCCAGTGGATCCTGAGATTGCGATTCCTAAGGTGGTGATGCAATTGACCGATACCCCTCAGCCCAAGCCAAAGGATCCTTTCTCGAAGAAGCAGAAATTCAAGGCTGATGACTTCTTCGGCGAGCATGTGTTCTTCACAGACTATAACCTTATGACTCTGCTCGTCTTAGAAGGAAGCGCTTATGGACTGCCAGCCAAGAAATCTTTTATTCTTCACTGCTTTTCAAAAAGGACAAAGTCTTCGACCATGAGCATATTACTCACATGGACATGAAATCACTGCCTTGCTTCACCTCAGTCCTCAGTGTGCTTCATGATGCAGGACTGCTCAACTTTTGCACGGATATTTGCGATTGGAATGAAGAGCTCATTCTTAAATTCTATGCAACTCTGCATATCACAGGCGATGCTGACGGCGTGAACTCTTGGGTTTTGGACTGGATGATAGAAAAACACATTTCAAAGCACCAGCCTCTGAATTACTTCATGCCCTGCGTGTCAGTCCTCCCCTTGAAGGCGCTCGATGCATCTATCATGAACCTGAACTTACTGCCCATTACATGCAAGTGCTAATGAAGCCTCTGAAGCCAGGTCAAGCTCCAAGGACCAAATTCCTCGTGAAGGAATTGATGTTTGTGCCTAGAACTGTCTATCGCATTCTGACGAAGACATTGAGTCCAATCAAAGGCCACAATTCAAATGATGAAGAAGTTGTTGGCATCATGAAGAATCTGCTATTCAATATCATACATAGCATTCCTATCAACTACCATGATTTCTTTATGAGGACTCTGGCAAATGTTGCCCTCTCTCCGTTTGAGTTGAAGCCTTATGCTCCCTGGATTATGAGATTCCTCAGAACAAGGTCTTCACTCAACTACAAGGTTGATTTTCAGAATCATGTCAGTTACCTGCCCCCAATAGAAGTCCTCAAGCGGACATTTTCCTCATCTGATGAAAAGGGCAAAGCTACTGCAATTATTGATGAAGGCGTTCGTCCATTGGATGGTCAGTTTCGCAAAGCTGCATCTTACTCCACCAATGATGATTCTGCTACTCATGATTTTTCCGCTAATGCATCAAAGCCAAATCCTCAAGCAACAGCTCCCCTGGTGATGACTGACCATGAGCTTCTTCTTAGTCTTCACCAGAAGGTGGATTGAAACCACAAATGGGTTAAACGTCAGTTTGGTTCTATTCTTCACAACATGACTGCTACACACAATGCAGTGAAGAAAAACCATTACTACCTCCATGAAGTGTTCGATCGCACCTGGGCTGTTTTGTCACATCTGTATGGTGAAGATGATCTGAAGCAAATGAGTTTCAAGCACGACTTCGAATGGTCTCAGCCGCCACCAGTGATGAAATTCAAGAAGACTAAAGTTCCTTCCTTGGTGGCCATCTCATATTCTTCATCATGCAACACTGATGAGCATGAAGACTTGGACGACACTGCGGCATGCCCTACAACAACACACGACCCCAACAACGTTGGCGCTCCTCCATCAACTTGATATTCTTCAGGGGCGTTAGTCCTCATTTTTCGTCCCTTTTGGTCATTTGATGACAAATGGGGAGAAATTTGAGTTAGTCTTCAAGCGGATCTACTTATATGGGCGTTTTTTTTCTAAGTTACTGATGTCTACTACACAACATTCTTCTTGTAGCCGTTGTTGGGCCTCCAAGTGCAGAGGTTTGTAGGACAGTAGCAAATTACCCTCAAGTGTGTGACCAAAGGTTTATCAATCCGTGGGAGGCGTAGGATTAAGATGGTCTCTCTCAAGCAACCCTGCGACCAAATAACAAAGAGTCTCTTGTGTCCCCAACACACCCAATACAATGGTAAATTATATAGGTGCACTAGTTCGGCGAAGAGATGGTGATACAAGTGCAATATGGATGGTAGATATAGGTTTTTGTAATCAGAAAATATAAAAAAAGCAAGGTAGCAAGTAGTAAAAGTGAGCACAAATGGTATTGCAATGCTAGGAAACAAGGCCTAGGGTTCATACTTTCACTAGTGCAAGTTCTCTCAACAATAATAACATAATTGGATCATATAACTTTCCCTCAACATGCAACAAAGAGTCACTCCAAAGTCTCTAATAGCGGGGAACAAATGAAGAGATCATTGTAGGGTACGAAACCACCTCAAAGTTATTCTTTCCGATCAATCCGTTGGGCTATTCTTATAAGTGTCACAAACAACCCTAGAGTTCATAGTAAAATAACACCTTAAGACGCAAATCAACCAAAACCCTAATGTCACCTAGATACTCCAATGTCACCTCAAGTATCCATGGGTATGATTGTACGATATGCATCACACAATCTCAGATTCATCTATTCAACCAACACAAAGAACTTCAAAGAGTTCCCCAAAGTTTCTACCGGAGAGTCAAGACGAAAACGTGTGCCAACCCCTATGCATAGGTTCATGGGCGGAACCCGCAAGTTGATCACGAAAACATACATCAAGTGGATCAATAGAATACCCCATTGTCACCACGGGTATCCCACGCAAGACATACATCAAGTGTTCTCAAATCCTTAAAGACTCAATCCGACAAGACAACTTCAAAGGGAAAACTCAATTCATCACAAGAGAGCAGAGGGGGAGAAACATCATAAGATCCAATATAATAGCAAAGCCCGCGATACATCAAGATCGTACCATCTCAAGAACACGAGAGAGAGAGAGAGAGATAGATCAAACACATAGCTACTGGTACATACCCTCAGCCCCGAGGGAGAACTACTCCCTCCTCGTCATGAAGAGCACCGAGATGATGAAGATGACCACCGGAGAGGGATTCCCCTGTCCGGCAGGGTGTCGGAACGGGTCTAGATTGGTTTTCGGTGGCTATGGAGGCTTCTGGTGGTGGAACTCCTGATCTATTCTGTTCCTCGAAGTTTTTAGGGTATATGGGTATATATAGGAGGAAGAAGTACGTCGGTGGATCTCTGGGTTGTCCACGAGGCAGGGGGCGCGCCCCCCACCCTCGTGGGCAGCCCGAGACTCTTCTGGTCCATCTCCGATAGTTCGTGGGCTTCTTCTGGTCCAAAAATAAATTCCATGAAGTTCAGGTCAATTGGACTCCATTTGATTTTCCTTTTCTGCGATACTCTAAAACAAAGAAAAATAGAAACTGGCACTGGGCTCTGGGTTAATAGGTTAGTCCCAAAAATAATATAAAAGTGCATAATAAAGCCCATAAACATCCAAAACAGGTAATATAATAGCATGGAACAATAAAAAATTATAGATACGTTGGAGACGTATAAGTTACAACTCTTATTCTTCTGAGACTTTATTCGATCGAGTTGTAAACTTAAACTCTATGGTGGTCTGATACTTTTGCTGAGTTTTTCTGCATGCTTATTCCTCATTAATGTTAATGCACGCATGCTGAATTACATCAGTCACCATATTTCATCATGCATTTTAAAGTCTTCATATTATATGTTAAATGCGTGTATGGATTACAAGATATAGGGGGAGATCTCCATGATTCTACTCTTCAAAGTGTGCATTGCTTTAAAAGCAAATTCTTCACTATGCACATCTTCAGGGGGAGTTCTTCTATATCTTGCAATCAAATTCCTCAATATCAATATTTACACTTCATATGTTTATCCCCGTTGAAAACTTAACCTATATTGTCATCAATCACCAAAAAGGGGGGATTGTAAGTGCATCTAGAGCCCTTTAGTGATTTTGGTGTATTGAAGACTTATAGGTTAAGGGACTGATGCATTTGTGAGTGTACACAGGTCTATAAGTCTATGAGGAGTTTGATATTTACAAAGAAAGTCGACCCCTAAAAATGAAGTTCTTCGACTGAAGACTTTGGATTTCTGAAGACTTTCTGAAGACTTTGAAAGTGAAGAAATTGGTGTGATCCTGAAGACTTGGTATTCATTCGAGGAACATGAATCATGAAGATTTTTGTTTTCGTAGTTTCATTTTCTCTTTCTTGAGTCATAGGAAACACCGTACTGTTAAAGAGGGTCGAGGAAATACTAAGGAAAAATTTCTAAGTGATGCTCAACTCAAATCCTACACTTACCAATCCCTTCGAGTGAAGCCATTGGAAATCTCATACAGCTCAGTCAATTTCTCCAGTGACAGAGACGAAGTTCTTCTGGTCTCTGAGGAATTTGTTCTAACTGAGGAGTTAGGAATTTGCCAGTGCGGATTGCCTACACAGTGAGGAACATGATAGCCCTGAGGAATTTGATATACAAAATTTCGACCATTGTTGTGCTATGCGCCAGCTTTCCCAAAATATCTACCCACCTAACTGTCATATCATTGAAGGGCATTTTATGTCTTATCATGTCGGGCTGCTCCCTAGGCTATAAATAGCCGCCCCCTATAACCACTAGCTGGTTGGCTGCTCCGAAAGAAAATGACACTTGTCATTTGAGAGCATCCCATCCTCCGAGGACTTTGAGCGAAAATCATCAAGTGAGGAAAACCCAAACCCAAACACCTACAAACCCAAAGTGATTGAGCATCACTGAAGAGATTGATCCTGCGTGGATCCGACGCTTGTTACCTTTGAAGACTGTGCATCTTCCAGACGGTTATGCGTCATGGTCTAGAGCATCCAAGAGGAAATTATGGATCGCCGAGTGACCAAGTCTGTGAAGGTTTGGAAGTCACCTGAAGACTTACCATGAGTGATTGGGCGAGGTCTGTGTGACCTTAGCTCAAGGGGAATATGGTGAGGACTAAGTGTCCTGAGCTGCGTGTTCAAGACTGGGTGCCCGGGACTGTGTGTCCTCAGGTTTAAATACCTAGCCGCCCTAACCAAACGTACAATTGTCACGGCAGTTGGAACTGGTCTACCAAATCATTGTCTTCACCGAGCTAACTGGTTCCGTTTCCTCAACCCTTCCATTTCCTGGTTTCTGTGGTGTGTGCTTATTCATATCTGTTTGAAGACTTTGACTGAAGACTTTCTCTATTTCCTCAGCTCAAATTTCTTCAGTCTGTTTGTCTTCATTCTGTTTATCATGTGTTTATACTTTCTGTACTTTGTGCTTGTTTTCTTTTCATCATGAAGACCATGCTCATACTCTGTTATGTTTACTCCTGAGTACTTATTCCGCAGCAAGTAGTTCTTCTCTTAGGAATTTCCTCACCCTGAAATTCCTCAGTGAAGAATCCATAAAAATCGCCTATTCACCCCCCTCTAGTCGACTTAACACACTTTCAACTATATAGTTAACTATTTTAGATAGATAGCCTTCTCCACTGAACCCAGAACCTACTGCCAATCCAGGGTTGTGGGCATAGTTTCATACACGCATAATTTCTGAGTAGCACAAAAGTCAGGTGAGAATTCAGATTAGAAGAAATTGATAAGCTGTTGAATATAAGCAGAAGTCTAAATGTTGTTGTTAGGTTTTTTTCAACATAAAGACACAGAATATTCATACAATGGATAAAAATGACTGGCCAAAGGCAGATCAAAAAGCATATGCACATAGGAACCAAATCCAACATAATCAGTACGATGATTCACAGTAACATAAACCATCACTTTTCTCGATCCTCATAAACCGAGAAACATTCCTTAGATACACTTATCTAATATACCTAAGACGCTAAAACATGTTGATGGCCAGCACATGTCTGATCTTCTTTCTAGCAAAGCATCGCAAGCCATACAAATATTCATGCTGTATCGCAAAAAGTTTTACAAACCATGTCTATACACATACTTGAGCATTTGAAAAATGGATATAATAGAGTGGGAAAGGGTATAGTAGCAACGACATTTGTACTCACCTTTGTGTAGACAAAACAAACTAAATAAAGCCACCCTTTAGTTGTCTTTTGAGCTGGAAATCTCATATGCTTAACTCTGTTAGCAACCTGATGCAGATAAAAGAGAAGGTTGATGTACGTGAATAAAAAAAGAAATGTAAAAATAAGGCAGGTGTTTCTTTTGCTGTAAGAGCATTGTATTATAGAGTAATTGCTGGCAAATACAATAACAAATAAGGGAGAAAATGTTGCCTCTAGTTCCAGCATATATATTCCAAGAAAATGACAGCAACTTGCTCTATGACCCAAGTTTACTTGCTTTCTAGTAATTGACGCCCAAACGCAACCGGTGATTAAATGCAAAATAGTTTGAAACCCTTAAACCAGTGTGGATTGCTTACAATTTACCACTCTACAGTGTTTTAGTAGCATTTTTGCAGATTGATTAGAGCCTAGCAGACCTTTTATATTCGCCCGGCCCTTATATTTCTGGCAACTATACGGGTTTGGGCCCTTTTTTGTCCAGAATAGACCCCGTATAGTCGCTGCGGCTTGTAAAATATTTATAGTGGCCCATAAAATAGCCCCCTGACAGTATATCTACTGTCCCACAGGTGCTATACAGGTCACAACCCTTTTCCCCGCCGCCACAATCCACCCCTATCCACTCACATTTCTCGCCACCGGCCACCCCTACCCACGACTCCGATGACAGATCCGCCACCGCTCCGCCACATGTCGCGCGGGATGTGGAGTGTCGGCCGCTCTGCCGGCGGTGAGGACAAGGAGGAGCACGAGCGCTGCAGCACCGGCGACGCGGCGCGGAAGCGCTATGCCAACCGATACACCAACCGCGGCCTTGAGCCGCCGGCGTCCCTCGTCCGCCGCGAGACAGAGGAGTACGACCGGTGGCATGCTCGGCTCTCCAGCGCGGGCAGCTCCTTCGACGCGAGCAGCTCGCGTACGCCGTTGTCGTCGGTCAAGAGGGAGGCGGAGGAGCTCCCGCCGCTTTGCGCGGTCAAGAGGGAGGCGGTGGAGCACCCACCGCTCCGCACGGTGAAGAGGGAGACAGAGGTGGAGCGACCGTGGGCCGGCATCGTCAGGTCGGAGGACTACCTCCCCCCTCCGAGACGAACACCATCGAGGCGGCGATTCTCGAGCGTAGTGCGCGGAAGGAGGAGGAGGTGGCGTAGATGTTGGTGTTGCCTCAAGTGCCTCCCTAGATGGGCTGGCGGAGCACTCACTTGCTCACTAGCGCTGCTAGTTACTCGCTTGCGGTTAGAGCATCTCTAGCAGACCCCGCATAAGTGGTCAAACCCGCAAAATAACCGCTTTTTGCAGTTTCAGTCGAAAAAATGGCCCGAACAGTTTCCTTAAAATCGTCCGACCCTTAATTTCTTTAAGGGGTCCTGTAAATGCGAAGCCGAAACCCTTATATCTGCAGTTTTGAAGGCAATTTTATCAGGGCTCTGCATACCGGTCAACGTTGGCGGTCGAGGAATCGCTGCTTCCGCCAACACCATGAAGCTCACCCGGCCGCTGCGCCTGTCCACCGCAGTCCGCTCGTCCGCCCGGCCGCCGCGCCCGTCCGCTCGGCCGCCTGTCCGCCCGGCCGTCGTCTGTCTGCCGCCCGCCCGCCGCACCCATCCGCGCTAGCTAGCTGTAAATTGATGCGAGCAAGCTAGCTAGCTAGCCAGCCCAGGCTGCGTCTCTCGCTGGCGACGGAGGAGCTAGCTAGCTGGTCCCTTATGGATTCGAGCTGAGCTAGCTAGCTAGCTCTCGATCGATTCGAGCCCTGACGGAGGTGATTGGCCGCTTCGTATTTGGTCGTCTGTGGCTTTGTTTTTTACCACTTCACGTGCTATCTATCGGTTTCGTGGGAGCAAAGCTAACTGGCCATGGATATGGACGAGAGGAAGAAGAAGACATGGGGAAAACATATACGTGAATATTTCGTTTTACAGTTTAAGTTTGAGGGGTCTGTTCTGCCGCAGCTAAAACCAACCCGTAAAAGAGCATATTCCGCGAATATCCTTTTATATGGGTCTATTTTGCGGGGTTTGCCTTTGTGGCCGTCCGTGCCGACCTGCAAAATCGTTTTTCCGCGAAGTGCAAACGCGTTTTGCGGGTCGGCGGAATGCGAGATCTACTAGATATGCTCTTAGGTAGGTCTGTTTCATTAGCCTAAAAAAAGGTAGGTCTCTCTCATATTTTTTCCTTTGATTTTTATTTTATTTATTTCATTTTGTTTATATTTTGATAACTTGTAAATTTATTTACATTTCCACATCTATTATACTCAATTTTTTAAGAAAATTCACAACACATTAAAATGTTCGTGTAATGTGAAACAATTGTGTAATTCGTAAAAAATATTCATAGCAGAAACAATGTTCACCACATTGAAAAAAAGTTCATCCGTTTAGAAATATGTGCATGACATTTTTTAAACATGTTCATACAATGAATTATTCTCGTAGTTTCTAAAAAATGTTCAGTGTGTGTTTAGAAGAATCCACAGTCCATTTTCAAATATTCAATTCCCATTTTACAAAAATGTTCAACCTGTATTTTGAGAAAAAATGGTCAACATATATTTGAAAAATGTTCAGAGTGTATCTAAAGAATGTTCAACACATATACAAAAGTTTAACATGTAAAAAAGTGTCAACATGTATTTTTTAAAATAAAAATGAAATAAAGTAATAGAAAAATCAGGAAAACCAAAAATGCTACTGAAAATTGATATAGAAAAACCCAAAAAAGTAAAAGGAAAAAATTGCGTGAAACCTTCATGCAACTGGCCAAAACCGGGTGGAAGCTTAAAAAAACCACTCATATCACACTTATTGGGCCGGTCCACATCGTCGATCATGTAGGTGAGACCAATGGATCTCTCGATGTAAGCAAGATATAAATTTTGCGGGAGAAAGAAAATCTCAGACCCCTTCTTGAGTGTGATAAAAGTCGACCTACTGTGTGAGCAACCGTTCTAATTGAATAAAAGTCGACCGCCTTATAAGATAAAAACTAAGATACATACACTTGAATTGAGTTAAGACTCCTCCTTAGAGCATGAGAAGATGACTAATACACTCGTTCTCCTCCTCCACCATCCTCACTCATGCGTCATATGTTAGTAGGCCTCCGGAACCCCGTCCCTAACTTACGATTCGTCCTTTTATTGGATATTGTGTTTGTATTCCAGCAAATCCATAGATATGTTAGTTCTCTGTTTTATATGCATTCACATGTGCTTAGTTTTGTTAGAACTATAGTCATGCTATTAATATGGACTAAATTATTTTGAAAAATGACATTGCCTGTTATTCCAACAATCCGAAAACCTTGGTCAAATAAGAAGGAGGTATCATTTAGAACAAAGTTAGAATTTCATTTTATTTGCAGTTGAGACTTGAGTATACTATTTATAGGACTTGTAGTACTTGTCATAAAAGCAAGTGCCTCTTCAGAGTTATATTATAGATCGATTTGGATAAGTCAGGGGCAAGACTTAGGACAGCTACTATACAGTACTGCTAGGTTACTGTCATTTGTGTATAAACCCTCCAAAGTGCAGCACTATAAAAGCTAGTAAAATCATACGAGGCCAATTCACTTCTCCATCTCCTGAACAGTTCATGTCATATGTCATATGGTTTGTAGGGTCAAACACTACATAACATAATACTACTAGCATTCCATCGGCGATCACGGCCGCGCCTTGCTGTCAGGCACCGGCGGCAGCTCCACCGACGACGGCGACGGCGCCTGCTGCCTCTGCCGCGCGCGCCAGCCGCGGCTGAACACCTCCTCGATCTCCTCCAGCGCCCTGCCCTGCGTCTCCGGGCAGAAGAAGTAGAAGAAGGCGACGGCCACCACCGCCAGGCCCGCGAAGAGGAAGAAGGCGCCGCCGATGGTGATCGCCTTGTACAGCGTGACGAAGGTCATGGAGACGCCGGCGTTCATTATGCGGTTGATGGCCACGCCGACGCTGGCGCCCTGCGCGCGCAGCCGCAGCGGGTACACCTCCGAGCTGTAGGCCCAGGTGATGGGCCCCACGCCGACGGAGAAGGCCGCCACGAAGGTGAACACCGCGGCGATGGCCAGCGCCACCGCCCACGGCGCGCCGTGGTGCGGCGCCGACCGCTCGATCACGGTGAGGCCCAGCCCGAGGCAGGCCATCGACGCGATGATGCCGGCGAGGCTGGACAGATAGAGCGGCCGCCGGCCGACGCGGTCCACGAGCAGGATCGCCACCATGATGAACACCGTCTTGGTCACGCCCACGCTGATGGTGGCCGCGAGGATCTGGTTGCGGGTGGCGATGCCGGCCGCCTTGAAGATCCGCGGGCTGTACAGCACCACCGCCTCGATGCCCGTCAGATGCTGGAAGAAGTGCACGCCTAGGGCGGCCACGAGGATGCGACGGACGGCCGGCGTCGGGTGCAGGAACATCTCCTTCATCACGCCCTTGCCGCCGCCGCTGGGAGGCGCGGGCGCGGCCTCGCCCTCGACGAACCCGGCGGCGCTCTTGATGTCCGCGAGCCGCACGTCGGCCTCCTCCGCCGTGTTGCAGACTTTCCGGAGAACAACGAGCGCCTCCTCGGCCCGGCCCTGCATGACGAGCCAGCGGGGCGACTCCGGCATGGCCAGTACACCAACGGCGAGCACGGCACTCGGGAGCGCGCCGAGCCCCAGCATGGTGCGCCAGCCGTAGACCAGCGGGAGCTTGGCGAGGAAGTAATTGGCCACGTAGCCTATGAGGATGCCGAAGCTGATGCAGATCTCGGGGAGCGAGGTGAGCGAGCCGCGGATCTCCGCCGACGCGATCTCCACGGCGTACACGGGCGCGATCATGAGTGCGTAGCCGACGCCGACGCCGGCGACGCAGCGGCCGACCAGGAGCGTGGCGAAGTTGGGCGCGAGGCCCATGAGGACGGAGCCCGCGAGGAAGATGCAGGCGGCGAGCGAGATGGTGAGGCGCCGGCCGACCCAGTCGGAGACGCGGCCGGCGGTGAGGGATCCCACGAGCGCGCAGACGTTGAGGATGCCGGCCAGCACCTGCAGCTGCGTGTCGTTGGTCTTGAGGTCCTCCTTGATGAACAGCATCGCGCCGCTCATCACGCCGCTGTCTGCGTCCACAATCACAACACCACACATCCATTAACACGCTCCATCGTTCACTCACATGCAGAGTAGAGGATGGACCGATGGAGAAGATGTTCCGTTGTGCTCACGTACCGTAGCCCATGAGGATGGAGATGATGGAGCCGATGATGGAGCAGGCCACCGCGTACTTGTTGGTCCTGCCCTTCCTCCCGCCCCCGTCGCCGCCATTGCTTCTCTGCCCCTCCTCCTCCCCCATGGCTTCCCTCCCCACCTTGGTCTCCTCCTCCTCCTCGCCCTCTGTCAGTCAGAGTCAGAGACAAACACGAACTACTATCTCGTTAGTTCAATAATCAATCAGGAGCTTGTGGCTTATGCGTATCGGCACGCATAAGCGCGCCTCTTATAGGCAGCGCCTTCCGCGTGACCGCCAGTGGGCAGGTCACACCGATCGCAGTTTCAGAGCGCATGCGCACGCCACTGTAGCTATGTCGCAAGAAAAGAGTGAACAAGATGGCCACAGCGATGCGTATCGGCTTGACGCTCGACGTTTGATGTCCCCTTCTTCTTCCATGGAGTGGTGCGCATGTGTTTGCGAGGCTGCAGTGGTGATGGTAGCGGTAGCACACCACCGCCACTGTTGACAGTGAGATGCAACACTTGCAGATGGAAGTGATAGTGCCACATGGAGATGTCAAAATTGTGCACGGTTGACAACTCTCCGTGGGAACTACGTAGTTCAAGAAAGATTGCAAGAAAGATCACGCCTTGGCTTCTCCGGACAGCGAGCATTAGCGTGGATGGATACGATCGAGAATCTACTACATCACCGAGAGGGGCCATGAATTAATTCACAGCATTTGTGCAGGAAGATTTGGGGAGAAATACTAGTGCGTCTTGGGCTGTTGGCTAGGTGCCATGCATACAGCTGCCAACGAGTGCAACAGCTCGGTCGATCGTGAGGTATATCTTGGACGCTTTCCTTGGACGATAGCACAGTGGCTATCCGCAGCACCGAGGTCAAGGTCAAAGTAGGGCACAGTACTCCTACTTGTTTTCGTCTTTGCTCCTTTTTTTTATTTGCATGTGGTATTCAGATGAGAGTGACAAATCGACTGTTCTGTAATACATGTTGGCAACATGTGATTGAAGATGCATGTCTCGACAGGATCAGTAGTTAGCAGTGCGTGCATAGTTTTGTATTCTGAACATGGGTGTTGGAAGATGGGCCTTATAAGATTTTAAATCTTCTAGGTTTTGTCTTGTGCGTTCCTGGCGCGACAACGGACAACCAGCGTATTTGACTATGGTGATTATTGAAGAGCGAGGCAGGAAGCAACAGCTACGTCAAACATTTTGAAAGATTACGCAACTGCGTAGACTCGTTGTACACTTCTGTTTTGGGGTGACTCGTAGTATTATTTTTATTTTTTTTCGAAACTGACAGATTGAATCATCTGTATTAAATAGTTTTTTTTTTGTGAATGATCAGTAGTTGAAATCCAGCATTGCTGTACATTATCATCTACTACATTAAACAGTATTTTTTATGAATGATCTGTATTAAATAGTTGAAATCCAGCATTGCTGTACAGTATCATCTATATTAAATAGTTTTTTTTCGAATATCTATATTAAATAGTTGAAATCCAGCATGGATGTACAGTATCATCTACTACATTAAACAGTATTTTTGTGACTGATCTATATTAAGTAGTTGAAATCCAGCATTGCTGTACAGTATCATCTATATTAAAAAGTTTTTTTTTTCAAATATCTATATTAAATAGTTGAAATCCAGCATGGCTGTACAGTATCATCTATATTAAAAGGTAATTCTAAGCTATCAATTAAATATAGTAGAACCATAGTGATATTAAGTACATGTCAAACTGTGCCAAAAAATCTTTGGGGAAAGAGTTGAGGTAAACTCAACTAAATCTTTCTTCGAAAGCAAACTTTTGCTCTACAACATCAATCACTGGAATATAACTTCCTACCACTTACACGGACACAGAGGAAGCTCCTCCATCTGGAGCCATTGGTATTAACTCTTTAAGAAGAAAGATAATGATTTAAAAAAAAAGCTTACACACAAATTTGCACTATATTTGCTTCTTTTATAGTATGAAAAAATTCATATAATAGTGTAATTTTCACACATGTTTCATAGTATTTGTGTGTATACACATTTACACTCACACAACATCCCAAAATTACCTGCAAAGGAAAATAAAATAAAAACCAAATAATAATATAGAAAAATAAAAAATAAAAGGACAAACGCATAAAACAGATAAACACAATAAAAAACTATAGAGGGAGAGGAGGGAGGCCTGGGTGGTATAATTAATGGGCTTCAGTCCAGTAGCAAATCCACTAACCCAAATACGTGGTCAATAAAAAAGAAACAGCCCAAACCAACTCACAAAATAGCCAAGTAAAAAAAGAGTAAGAACCTAAAAAGAGGAATCAATTGTAAAAAAAAATCGATTGACCCAAAATCATTTTTCAAGCGACTTCCATATGGGAAACGTTTATTTTTGACCGACTGATTTCTCGGCTGGTAAGTTGTCTTGAACACTCGACGCGTTTCCTCCCGGGCCACCACCCGCTTAGCCCATCCAACCTTATCCCCCGCCGAACCCGTCCATGTTTTTCTCCTCGTCTTCGTCTTCCCTTGCCGCACATCAATTGGCAATCTTCCCTCTCAAATTTTGCTATTGCCCCCACCTTCTTCTCATCGTTCGCTGGAAGCCGGCTTCTCGGAGACGACACGGGCTAGGTGGGACAACACTGCTACCATTGCCGGCAGTGGAGCTACGTTGCAGCAGGCGATGCTACGATGACGCTACTGCCACACCGACGACGAAGCTCTGTTACAGTAGGAGAGGCTACGAGCTGCTTCCATGGCCGGCGGCAAAGCTGTGTTGCAACAGGCGATGCTACGACAATGCTGCTCCACACCGACGACGAAGCTGCGTTGCAGCAGGCGAGAGCTATGAGTTGTTGCCATGGATGGCAGCAGAGTTGCATTGCAGTAGATGATGCTACGGCGACATTGTTGCATGTCAACGACGGAGCTACGTTGCAACAGGAGAGAGCTACGAGCTGCTGCCATGCATGGCTGGCGGAAGAGCTGTGTTGCAGCTAGCAATGGTACCAGTTGTTGCCATGCTAACGGTGGAGCTACATGGAACAGGTGGTCCATTGCAAATGAGCTGCCATGACTCGACGACGAAGCTGCATTGTGGGAGGGGGCTACAGCCTGGCTGCCATAGTCGGCGACGATGTTGCGGGGGAAGGCACCGAGGGTGCTGCAAGGGCGGCCATTTGCAGCGGTGGCGCTCCGGCGAGCGCAAGAAGCATTGTTGCAAGGCGGATCACGGCGCTGCAGGCCTACAACCTTCATGGCCTCTCGCCCGGAGCTTGTTGGGGGTTCCTCGTGTGCATGGAAAAGGAGGGTGAGTGTGGGGGTGAGACGAGGAGGGTAACAACGCAGAGTTGCGTTGCGTGAGAACGACACATCTCTAAGTTGACCAATCAAACGGTTGTGAGGGACTGAATCGGACAACTGAAATCAGCCGGCTGACACCTGGCAGCCGCCCTTACATATAGAAAGTTATCAGGACATAATTCATGAGTGTAATTAACTGTAAAATAAACAGTTTATCATTGTGTCAGTCTCAGCGATATGACACGGCTGCTCATCTCAATCTCACCGATATAATCCTTCGACGCACAGAGGCACGCACGCAGTGACGCAGACCACTTACAACCTTATAGGAATGCTAGTTCGTTTCAGGCAGCCGGGTCGCCGTGAATGGAAGAGGTGCTCTCAATGAACGCCTTCATTTCCTCCACGACCCTGCCAGCGTCGGGGAGCTCCGGGAAGCCGTAGAAGGCGTGGAAGGCGTCCGGGAACTCCACCAGGCGCACCGCCTTCCCCTTGCGCCGCAGCATGGCGGCGTACCGCCGCTGCCAGTCCTGCAGTGGGTCAAACCCACCGACCACCACCATCGCCGGCGGGAACGCCTCCGCCAGCTCGGGCTCCGGGCCCGCCTCCCCCGTCACGTGCGCCGCCGGGTGGTTCCGATCGGCCCCCTCCGGCAAGAACGCCCTCCACGACCAGTCCGAGCGGCGCATGTTCACGAGCGGTGCCACGCCCTCCAGCCTCAGCTCCGCCTCCGTGCGCTCCTCGCCGCCGAAGTACGGCTGCAGCAGGATGACGCCGGCGAGGCGGATGGGGCTGTTGGAGGAGGACGTCCAGCGGTGCGCGACGTGGTGGGCGATGTTGCCGCCGGCGCTGTCCCCGGCGAGGAAGCAGTGGGAGAGGTCGACCGGGGACGCGACGTCGGCGGGGAGGCCGGTGGCGCCGAGGTAGCGGAGCACGTCCGCGCAGTCGTCGTAGGCCGCGGGGTAGCGGTGCTCGGGCGCGAGGCGGTAGGTGAGGTGACGGAGACGACGACGGCGCCCAGCCCGCGGCAGAAACGGCGGCACATGCCGTCGACGGACGTGGACGCGGCCGAGAGCCCGAGAGGAACGCGAAGCCGCCGCCGTGGACGTAGACGAGGACGGGGAGCGGCGTCGACGTAGCCGCCGCCCCCGTTGCCGGGGAGAAGACACGTGCCCAGAGGTCGCGGGACGCGTCGACGGTGACGTCGGCGGAGCGGACGCGGAGCGCGGACTGGCCGGCGACTGCCTGTCGGCCAGGGAGAGGAGGAAGCGGTTGACAGTGCCGTCGCGGCGCTCCGCGAGGTCGAGGCCGGCGGTGGACGCGAAAAGCCGAAGCCGCAACGTCCAAGGCAGCACCGGCGGCGCGGAGCGCGGGCTCTCGTCCGTGGCCGTGTTTTGGCTCCTCGTTCCGGCCTCCATTTCGCTCCTCCCTCCTCGGTGATTGATAGTGTGGAGTGTGGACTGTATTAGTCCAGGGATACAGCAGCTTATGAGCAAGGATTTAGATTGTTTTAGTATGATGAGTGGCCAAAGAGAATTAGTAATTTACAAGAGCATGTTGCACACAATAATGTGGTGCTCCTGTAAATTATTTCAAGTTGCTTTGAGATCAAGTGCTACCAAACTAAAATAAGAACAATTCCCGCAAACAAATAAGTAAAAGTAAGAACGCTTACGTACTTTCTGCAACATTGCTATTTTAATACCACATGGGAGGGGAATGTTTGGTTCCTGGGTACATATGTATCCTATATGGAAAAAAATTAGCAATTCAACAAAAAGTCAAAATATTTTGAAAATGTTTTTAAGATAAACTTGACCTTTCATTGTACTAGTGAGAAAAGTTTCACAAAAGGAAAATTCTTCTTTGACTTCTTTTCAAAAAAGACAAACCTTTTATCAAAATAGCATTAATAGTGACCTATAATAGCAAATAAATTTTATGTTTTTCACTGTGAAGTCAACATTGTTTTTTTATTTATGTACTAATGCGCAAGTAAGTCAAGTTTAATCTAAAAATACTTTTAAACTATTTTGACTTTTTGTTTAATTATTTAAAAAAAACATATAGAGTGTATATACATGCGGGACCCAAAGGGTATTTCCCCTCTACCTAAACAATAAGCACGTACACAACCACTCGAAGGTCACGCACACCCCCGTCTAGTGGATGATGTAACTCTGGTTTGATCCAATAAAAGTTTCCCGAAGTTTCAAAAAAAAAGGTCACGCACACCCCTGTCTAGCAGTGCTAGAGCATCTACACCCGGAGCCCCTTATCCGCACCAAACGTTCGGGCGGCTGTCCGGTCACTGCACGGACAGAAAAGTACCATCCAACTTGACCTGTAAAACTGTTGGAAATACGCCCTAGAGGCAATAATAAATTGATTATTATTATATTTCCTTGTTCATGATAATCGTTTATTATCCATGCTAGAATTGTATTGATAGGAAACTCAGATACATGTGTGGATACATAGACAACACCATGTCCCTAGTAAGCCTCTAGTTGACTAGCTCGTTGATCAATAGATGGTTACGGTTTCCTGACCATGGACATTGGATGTCGTTGATAACGGGATCACATCATTAGGAGAATGATGTGATGGACAAGACCCAATCCTAAGCATAGCACTAGATCGTGTAGTTCGTATGCTAAAGCTTTTCTAATGTCAAGTATCATTTCCTTAGACCATGAGATTGTGCAACTCTCGGATACCGTAGGAGTGCTTTGGGTGTGCCAAACGTCATAACGTAACTGGGTGGCTATAAAGGTACACTACGGGTATCTCCGAAAGTGTCTGTTGGGTTGGCACAAATCGAGACTGGGATTTGTCACTCCGTGTGACGGAGAGGTATCTCTGGGCCCACTCGGTAGGACATCATCATAATGTGCACAATGTGATCAAGGAGTTGATCACGGGATGATGTGTTACGGAACGAGTAAAGAGACTTGCCGGTAACGAGATTGAACAAGGTATCGGGATACCGACGATCGAATCTCGGGCAAGTATCGTATCGATAGACAAAGGGAATTGTATACGGGATTGATTAAGTCCTTGACATCGTGGTTCATCCGATGAGATCATCGTGGAACATGTGGGAGCCAACATGGGTATCCAGATCCCGTTGTTGGTTATTGACCAGAGAACGTCTCGGTCATGTCTGCATGGTTCCCGAACCCGTAGGGTCTACACACTTAAGGTTCGATGACGCTAGGGTTATAAAGGAAGTTTGTATGTGGTTACCGAATGTTGTTCGGAGTCCCGGATGAGATCCCGGACGTCACGAGGAGTTCCGGAATGGTCCGGAGGTAAAGATTTATATATGGGAAGTCCTGTTTTGGTCACCGGACAAGTTTCGGGGTCACTGGTATTGTACCGGGACCACCGGAAGGGTCCCGGGGGTCCACCGGGTGGGGCCACCTGCCTCGGGGGGCCACATGGGCTGTAGGGGGTGCGCCTTGGCCTATATGGGCCAAGGGCACCAGCCCCAAGAGGCCCATGCGCCAAAGGGATAAGGAAAGGAAGAGTCCTAAAAGGGGAAGGCACCTCCGAGGTGCCTTAGGTAGGAGGGACTCCTCCCTAGCCGCACCCTTCCTTGGAAGAAGGGCCAAGGCTGCGCCTCCCCCCTCTCCCTTGCTCCTATATATAGTGGGGGAGATGGAGGACTTCTTACTTTTGCCTTTGGTGCAGCCCTCCCCCTCTCCCAAGTCCTTCTCCTCTCCCGTGGTGCTTGGCGAAGCCCTGCAGGTCTGCCACGCTCCTCCACCACCACCACGCCGTTGTGCTGCTGCTGGATGGAGTCTTCCTCAACCTCTCCCTCTCTCCTTGCTGGATCAAGGCATGGGAGACGTCACCGGGCTGTACGTGTGTTGAACGCGGAGGTGCCGTCCGTTCGGCAGTAGGATCATCGGTGATTTAAATCACGACGAGTACGACTCCATCAACCCCGTTCACTTGAACGCTTTCGCTTAGCGATCTAAAAGGGTATGTAAATGCACTCTCCTTCCCCTCGTTGCTGGTCTCTCCATAGATAGATCTTGGTGACACGTAGGAAAATTTTGAATTTATGCTACGTTCCCCAACAGTGGCATCATGAGCTAGGTCTATTGCGTAGATTCTATGCACGAGTAGAATACAAAGTAGTTGTGGGCGTTGATTTTGTTCAATATGCTTACCGTTACTAGTCCAATCTTGATTCGGCGGCATCGTGGGATGAAGCGGCCTGGACCGACCTTACACGTACTCTTACGTGAGACTGGTTCCACCGACTAACATGCACTAGTTGCATAAGGTGGCTAGCGGATGCCTGTCTCTCCCACTTTAGTCGGATCGGATTCGATGAACAGGGTCCTTATGAAGGGTAAATAGCAATTGGCATATCACGTTGTGGTCTTTGCGTAGGTAAGAAACGTTCTTGCTAGAAACCCATAGCAGCCACGTAAAACATGCAAACAACAATTAGAGGACGTCTAACTTGTTTTTGCAGGGTATGCTATGTGATGTGATATGGCCAAAGAATGTGATGAATGATATATGTGATGTATGAGATTGATCATGTTCTTGTAATAGGAATCACGACTTGCATGTCGATGAGTATGACAACCGGCAGGAGCCATAGGAGTTGTCTTTATTAATTGTATGACCTGCGTGTCATTGAACAACGCCATGTAATTACTTTACTTTATTGCTAACCGGTAGCCATAGTAGCAGAAGTAATAGTTGGCGAGCAACTTCATGGAGACACGATGATGGAGATCATGATGATGGAGATCATGGTGTCATGCCGGTGACAAGATGATCATGGAGCCCCAAGATGAAGATCAAAGGAGCTATATGATATTGGCCATATCATGTCACTATTATTTGATTGCATGTGATGTTTATCATGTTTATACATCTTATTTGCTTAAAACGACGGTAGTAAATAAGATGATCCCTCATTAAAATTTCAAGAAAGTGTTCCCCCTAACTGTGCACCGTTGCTGAAAGTTCATAGTTTCGAAGCACCACGTGATGATCAGGTGTGATAGATTCTTACGTTCACATACAACGGGTGTAAGACAGATTTACACACGCGAAACACTTAGGTTGACTTGACGAGCCTAGCATGTGTACAGACATGGCCTCGGAACACAGAAGACCGAAAGGTCGAGCATGAGTCGTATGGTAGATACGATCAGCATGAAGATGTTCACCGATGTTGACTAGTCTGTCTCACGTGATGATCGGACACGGCCTAGTTGACTCGGATCATGTAATCACTTAGATGACTAGAGGGATGTCTATCTGAGTGGGAGTTCATAAGATGAACTTGTTTATCCTGAACATAGTCAAAAGGGATTTTGCAAATTATGTCATAGCTCGCGCTTCAGTTCTATTGTTTAGATATGTTCCTAGAGAAAATTTAGTTGAAAGTTGATAGTAGCAATTATGCGGACTAGGTCCGTAAACTGAGGATTGTCCTCATTGCTTCATAGAAGGCTTGTCCTTTATGCACCGCTCAGTGTGCTAAACCTCGAACGTCGTCTGTGGATGCTGCGAACATCTGACATACACGTTTTGATAACTACGTGATAGTTCAGTTAAACGTTTTAGAGTTGAGGCACCGAAGAAGTTTTTGAAACGTCGCGAAACATATGAGATGTTTCGAGGGCTGAAATTGGGATTTCAGGCTCGTGCCCACGTCAAGAGGTATAAGACCTCCGATGATTTTCTTAGCCTACAAACTAAGGAGAAAAGCTCAATTGTTGTGCTTGTGCTCAGATTGTCTGAGTACAACAATCGCTTGAATCGAGTGGGAGTTGATCTTCCAGATGAAATAGTGATGGTTCTCCGAAGTCATTACCACCAAGCTGCTAGAGCTTCGTGATGAACTATAATGTATCGGGGACATATATGATGATCCTTGAGATATTCGCAATGCTTGACTCCGCGAAAGTAGAAATCAAAAGGGAGCATCAATCGTTGATGGTTAGTAAAACCACTAGTTTCAAGAAGGGCAAGGGCAAGAAGGGATACTTCATGAAACGGCAATTCAGCTGCTGCTCTAGTGAAGAGACCCAAGGTTGAACCCAAACCCGAGACTAAGTGCTTCTATAATAAGGGGAACAGCCACTGGATCAGAATTACCCTCGATACTTGGTAGATAAGAAGGCTGGCAAGGTCGATAGAAGTATATTGGATATACATTATGTTAATGTGTACTTTACTAGTACTCCTAGTAGCACCAGGGTATTAGATACCGGTTCGGTTGCTAAGTGTTAGTAACTCAAAACAAAAGCTACGGAATAAACGGAGACTAGCTAAAGGTGAGATGACGATATGTGTTGGAAGTATTTCCAAGGTTGATCAAATATCGTACGCTCCCTCTACCATCGAGATTGGTGTTAAACCTAAATAATTGTTATTTGGTATTTGCGTTGAGCATAGACATGATTGGATTACGTCTATCGCAATACGGTTATTCATTTAAGGAGAATAATGGTTACTCTGTTTATTTGAATAATACCTTCAATGGTCTTACACCTGAAATGAATGGTTTATTGAATCTCGATCGTAGTGATACACATGTTCATGCCAAAAGATAGTAATGATAGTACCACCTACTTGTGGCACTGCCACGTAAGTCATATCAGTATAAAACGCATGAAGAAACTCCATGTTGATGGATCTTTGGGCTCACTCGTTTTTGAAAAGTTTGAGACATGCGAACCATGGTGTATATGCATGAAGAAACTCCATGCAAATGGACCGTTTTGACTCACTTGATTTTGAATCACTTGGGACATGCAAATCATACAACATGGGCAAGATGACTGAAAGCCTCATTTTCAGTAAAATGGAACTAGAAAGCAACTTGTTGGAAGTAATACATTTTGATGTGTGCAGTCCAATGAGTGCTGAGGCATGTAGTGGATATCATTATGTTCTTACTTCACAGATGATTTAAGTAGATGTTGAGTATATTTACTTGATGAATCACGAGTCTGAATTATTGAAAGGTTCAAGTAATTTCAGGGTGAAGTTGAAAGATCATCGTGACAAGAGGATAAAATATCTATGATATGATCATAGAGATGAATATCTGAATTACGAGTTTGGCACAGAATTAAGACATTTTGGAAATTGTTTCACAACTAATACAGCCTGGAACACCATAGTGTGATGGTGTGTCCGAACATCATAACTGCACCCTATTGGATATGATGCATACCATGATGTCTCTTATCGAATTACCACGATAGTTTATGGGTTAGGCATTAAAGACAACTACATTCACTTTAAATAGGGCACCACATAATTCCGATGAGATGACACCATATGAACTATGGTTTAGAGAAACCTAAGCTGTCATTTCTTAAAAGTTTGGGGCTGCGACGCTTATGTGAAAAAGTTTCAGGCTGATAAGCTCGAACCCAAAGCGGATAAATGCATCTTCATAGGACACCCAAAACAGTTGGGTATACCTCCTGTCTCAGATCCGAAAGCAATAAGGGATTGTTTCTAGAATCGGGTCCTTTCTCGAGGAAAAGTTTCTCTCGAAAGAATTGAGTGGGAGGATGGTGGAGACTTGATAAGGTTATTGAACCGTCTCTTCAACTAGTGTGTGGCAGGGCACAGGAAGTTGTTCCTGTGGCACCTACACCAATTGAAGTGGAAGCTTATGATAGTGATCATGAAACTTCAGATCAAGTCACTACCAAACCTCGTATGATGACAAGGATGCGTACTACTTCAGAGTGGTACGTAATCCTGTCTTGGAAGTCATGTTGCTAGACAACAATGAACCTACGAGCTATGGAGAAGCGATGGTGGGCCTGGATTCCAAAATGGCTCGAGGCCATATAATCCGAGAGAGGATCCATATATGAAAACAAAGTATAGACTTTGGAAGGACTACTTGATGGTCGTAAGGCTGTTAGGTACATATGGATTTTAAAAGGAAGACGGACAATGATGGTAAGTATCACCATTAAGAAAGCTCGACTTGTCATTAAGAAGTTTCCTGACAAGTTCAAGGAGTTGACTACGATGAGACTTTCTCACTCGTAGCGATGCTAAGAGTCTGTTGGAATTATATTAGCAATTACTGCATTATTTATGAAATCTTGCAGATAGGATGTCAAAACATTGTTTCCTCGACGATTTTCTTGAGGAAAGGTTGTATGTGATACAATCGGAAGGTTTTGTCAATCCTGAAAGATGCTAATAAGTATGCAAAGCTCCAGCAATCCTTCTAAGGACTGGAGTAAGCATCTCGGAGTTGGAATGTATGCTTTGATGAGATGATCAAAGATTTTGGGTTTATATAAAGTTTATGAGAAACTTGTATTTCCAAAGAAGTGAGTAGGAGCACTATAGAATTTCTGATGAGTATATGTTGTTGACATATTGTTGATCAGAAATGACGTAGAATTTCTGGAAAGCATATAGGGTTATTTGGAAAGTGTTTTTCAATGGAAAGCCTGGATTAAGCTACTTGAGCATTGAGCATCAAGATCTATAAGGATAGATCAAAACGCTTAATGGTACTTTCAAATGAGCACATACCTTGACATGATCTTGAAGGTGTTCAAGATGGATCAGTCAAAGAAGGAGTTCTTTCCTGAGTTGTAAGGTATGAAGTTAAGACTTAAAGCTCGACCATGGCAGAATAGAGAGAAAGGACGAAGGTCGTCCCCTATGCTTAAGACATAGGCTCTACAGTATGCTATGTTGTGTACCGCACCTGAAGTGTGCCTTGCCATGAGTCAGTCAAGGGGTACAAGAGTGATCCAAGAATGGATCACAGGACAACAGTCAAAGTTATCCTTAGTAACTAGTGGACTAAGGAATTTTCTCGATTATGGAGGTGGTAAAAGAGTTCGTCGTAAAGGGTTACGTCGATGCAAGCTTGACACCTATCCGGATAGCTCTGAGTAGAGATACCGTATACGTATAATGGAGCAACAATTTAGAATAGCTCCAAGTAGAACAGTTATTTGGAATAGCTCCAAATAGAACGTGGTAGCTACATCTAGGAGATGACATAGAGATTTGTAAAGCACACACGGATCTGAAAGATTCAGACCCGTTGACTAAAACCTCTCTCACAAGAAACATGATCAAACCCAGAACTCATTGAGTGTTAATCACATAGTGATGTGAACTAGATTATTGACTCTAGTAAACTCTTTGGATGTTGGTCACATGGCGATGTGACCTATGAGTGTTAATCACATGGCGATGTGAACTAGATTATTGACTCTAGTGCAAGTGGGAGACTATTGGAAATATGCCTAGAGGCAATAATAAATTGATTATTATTATATTTCCTTGTTCATGATAATCATTTATTATCCATAACAGAATTGTATTGATAGGAAACTCAGATACATGTGTGGATACATAGACAACACCATGTCCCTAGTAAGCCTCTAGTTGACTAGCTCGTTGATCAATAGATGGTTACGGTTTCCTGACCATGGACATTGGATGTCGTTGATAAGGGGATCACATCATTAGGAGAATGATGTGATGGACAAGACCCAATCCTAAGCATAGCACTAGATCGTGTAGTTCGTATGCTAAAGCTTTTCTAATGTCAAGTATCATTTCCTTAGACCATGAGATTGTGCAACTCCCGGATACCGTAGGAGTGCTTTGGCTGTGCCAAACGTCACAACGTAACTGGGTGGCTATAAAGGTACACTGCGGGTATCTCCGAAAGTGTCTGTTGGGTTGGCACGAATCGAGACTGGGATTTGTCACTCCGTGTGACGGAGAGGTATCTCTGGGCCCACTCGGTAGGACATCATCATAATGTGCACAATGTGATCAAGAAGTTGATCACGGGATGATGTGTTACGGAACGAGTAAAGAGACTTTCCGGTAACGAGATTGAACAAGGTATCGGGATACCGACAATCGAATCTCGGGCAAGTATCGTACCGATAGACAAAGGGAATTGTATACGGGATTGATTAAATCCTTGACATCATGGTTCATCCGATGAGATCATCGTGGAACATGTGGGAGCCAACATGGGTATCCAGATCCCGCTGTTGGTTATTGACCGGAGAACGTCTCGGTCATGTCTGCATGGTTCCCGAACCCGTAGGGTCTACACACTTAAGGTTCGATGACGCTAGGGTTATAAAGGAAGTTCGTATGTGGTTACCGAATGTTGTTCGGAGTCCCGGATGAGATCCCGGACGTCACGAGGAGTTCCGGAATGGTCCGGAGGTAAAGATTTATATATGGGAAGTCCTGTTTTGATCACCGGACAAGTTTCGGGGTCACCGGTATTGTACCGGGACCACCGGAAGGGTCCCGGGGGTCCACCGGGTGGGGCCACCTGCCCCGGGGGCCACATGGGCTGTAGGGGGTGCGCCTTGGCCTATATGGGCCAAGGGCACCAGCCCCAAGAGGCCCATGCGCCAAAGGGATAAGGAAAGGAAGAGTCCTAAAAGGGGAAGGCACCTCCGAGGTGCCTTGGGGAGGAGGGACTCCTCCCTAGCCGCACCCTTCCTTGGAGGAAGGGCCAAGGCTGCGCCTCCCCCCTCTCCCTTGCTCCTATATATAGTGGGGGAGATGGAGGACTTCTTACTTTTGCCTTTGGTGCAGCCCTCCCCCTCTCCCAAGTCCTTCTCCTCTCCCGTGGTGCTTGGCGAAGCCCTGCAGGTCTGCCACGCTCCTCCACCACCACCACGCTGTTGTGCTGCTGCTGGATGGAGTCTTCCTCAACCTCTCCCTCTCTCCTTGCTGGATCAAGGCATGGGAGACGTCACCGGGCTGTACGTGTGTTGAACGCGGAGGTGCCGTCCGTTCGGCACTAGGATCATCGGTGATTTGAATCACGACGAGTACGACTCCATCAACCCCGTTCACTTGAACGCTTCCGCTTAGCGATCTAAAAGTATGTAGATGCACTCTCCTTCCCCTCGTTGCTGGTCTCTCCATAGATAGATCTTGGTGACACGTAGGAAAATTTTGAATGTATGCTACGTTCCCCAATAAAAACCCGGTCAAACGTCTAGGCTAACTGGCACTTCCTATACCCGGCTTATATTTGGGGTGGATATGGGGACGCCTGGACGCTTCAGTCATGTCGGTTCTAACAAGTTGGACCCATCATAAATCCTCTCAAAATTGTCTAGTCCGCCACTTCGACTGCACTCCTCCCACGCATGTCCTCCATTTTCCGCCTCCACGCAACCACCCACCTCCTTCCTTGCTCACCGTCCGCATCGCCGTCCTCATTCGCCGTCGTTGATATCATCGCCGACTACCCTATCTACCACCATTGGCATGGATGATGACTCGGCGTAATCGATGGGGATTGCGACCATGGCGATCAGTTGCAAGGCGAAGAACGTTGCTCGTAGGGAGCGTCGCCCGAAGCAGGCAAGTGTGAAGCGGCAGGGAAGGTAGCTGCAAGGTTGAGCATGGAGAAGAACAAGATAGAATTGGAGAGGCAAGAGAAGAAGGCAAAATGGGAGTTTGAAAAGACGATGACATTAGAAGGAATTGAGAGAGAGAGAGAGAGAGAAGTTGAGACTTGCGGGAGAGATGGAGGAGACGAGGATCATGTTGCAGGACACTAGCCTCTTGGATGATGAAGCCAAGATGTGGGTGATCAAGATGAAGAAGAGGATCAATGAGCACAACAATTGAGGCTTTTGATTCATTCGTGTATCTTCTATCTATGTATGCATTGTTGAATTTTATTTTGGCATGTAATGAATTGTTGAGTTGTCATTTATTTTGTATCGTCGAATTGTTGAATTGATGATAAATTTATGCTATACAATGGACGTGCATGGATTTCCATGGGTATGAGTGTTCACATATGGAGAGTGTTAATGTATAGGAGGGCGAATGAGGACCCGCCCGGTGCTGTTGGTGGGCACATCCGGGCGCTTCCGCGGACGTATAGGGGTTCGGAGTAGCCAACTCCAGTTATAGATGCTCAGAAAACATGTGAATAGATGATTAAGAAAGGAGACTGGAGAGACTATATTTCTTAATGAGCTTTATCATCATAGCTACATCTCCAAGACATGACTGTGGGCACTCCTTTCTTTGTAATAAATTGATTAGTATAGGTCGACGGCAAGTCCATAGAGTCAATCAGACATATCTCGGCCTTACGCTGCAGCCAGTACTGACACACAAGCCATTGGTACTCGAACCGTTCCCTTTGTATCTCATGTCTAGCCAACTTCGTCTAGTCTCTTTTGACTACTGGGCAGTGCCTTTCTATATTAGGCCAAGGTTACATTGGCACCACTTTTCTTCTAGCATTGATCGAATGATAATAGTGCTACGTAATCTCGCTTGCAGTGACAGTAGCCTTACCGTATGTGAGAGTAGTGATCAAGTTTGTAGAAGACTGCGGTAATGAAGACAATAGAAGTAATGTCATCTAGTCGAGCAAAATCAATGAAAACATTGATGTGCTCAGTAAGGTCTGACCCCTCCTCCATCATGAGCTCGAATAATTGTTGTTTCGGATGCAACTTGTTGGGTATCATCTTGTCCAGAAACTGAGTTTCCATCTTGGTCAATGGAGAGACAACATAGAGACAACAGAGAGACAAAAGGGCATCTTAAGAAAAGACACCCAAATGACATCTTAGATATGATAATTATGAAGGAAAACAATAGCTAGCACAAGAGGAGACAACTGGACACAAAACAACCAATACAAATATAAAATTACATTGAAATCATACTATCCTTCTCTTCTTGCGATTGACACAACCTTCGAATGTAATTGAGAACCATCGAAGCCCAACACTAGTGAAGGCCCGCCCTCATACCATCAAATACTCTATGTTCCATTAACGTTAGGGTCAATAATTATTATGATTTGGTCGGGTTATGATTTTTGAAATTTTCAAAGTTTGCTTGGTTATTGTCATGGAGAAGGAAACGTGGAAGATGCCGGTTGTTACTGCATGTTGGAAGTCACATGAGGGTCGTGCTCAGCACATGTGCTTCCAAAGTATAACATTTTCTCCTTTTCTTTCGTTACAACGCATGGGTATTTAGCCCGTGCTATTAAAAGCTAAACTTGATTCAAATGAGTTCGGGCCAAATGTACTTTCCACACTTTTCTAGTCTCTCACCATTTGACCGAACCTAAAAACATTTGACATAGACTCGTTTGTCGCCACCTTTTGTTATGTAATATGTGTGTGGCAATTTTTCCCACAGAACATGTGAGTTGCCATACTACTGACACGAGAATATGGTAAAGTGTGAAAAGCAATTTAACATGCCATAGTAGAGTCTAGAATTTATTTAAAATATGTGCGCGCATGCAAACAAATAGGTGCAGCTATGATGCGCATGTAATATTTCCTCAGTAACCGGATACATTCAGACTATCTTAGAATCACATTCAGCGATCAATTGGTCTCTATATTTTCTCTCGACTGAGAAATGTTTGAATTCCAGATACAAGAACGGCAAGTATCTTACAGTGTGCAAAAGTAACAAAAAATGCGAACCAACTTTCTTTCAACATGTACAACTCTGGGCTACAGTGTGTGCCTACTGTCGCAAGATATAAATCAGACAAATGTGGTTAATTCCCAGAATAATCGGGCAGATAGTAGGATTTCCTTGGCACTCGCCTGTCAGTGGTCATCTATACACTCTTTCGAAAATAAGACCAACAACATCAAATTCAGAAAATAAATTAATCTGGGTATCAGTCACTGAAACTGCTATTTCTAGCTAGGCTATGATTTGGGCCCATCACCCATACTTACATTCATTCCTTAGGACATTGGTGAATATCCGCAAAAGATGGAACGGAAGTATTTTTAGTTTCTTCTGATGCGCGCTATGCAGAACAGTTGTCGGCATCTCATCGAGTGTTCATCTCGATTAGGATGGCGTGTTCGGGCAAAGAGTCATTGGGCTCTACATCACCAGGACTTTCTCCGATCCCATTGACACCCTGAGGATTCACATTTCTGGCTTCATGGTGGGGTTGATTAGCCATAGACCTATTGCCCGTGCCGTTCTGCAGCGGACCAGATCCTCCGTGACCTTCACTTCCGCCATCTCCCTCGGAACTCTGCATATCAGAATCCCTCACTTCGGTGTATTTGGCATGAACTGACTTGGCAATGCTTATCAACAGCATGAGAGCTGAGATACATACAGTGATGATGAAGAGACCAGAGAAACTTTGCAAAGTGAGAGGTGTCGCATCTGTGTTGGGCATGCCATAGCTCGGCAATGGTGTCGCTTTGCCTAACCATTTCTCTTCAATTTGTGAGCCCTCAGCCCCAAATGTCAGCTCCAGGATGGCAACCGAAAGATCATGCACCAGCTGAGACTCTTTCGGAAACACCTGAAAACAAAACATATGATGTTAGTTGGACAATATTGTTTTGTCAGTGTAGGTATTGTAAGGATGCAGAGTGAATCTGCTGAAGTGCTAGAGTGAGAAGCTTACGAAACCAAGTCCAGGTGTCTTGTATATGCGATTGACCATCTGGAATTCATTATGGTACTTAGGGTCAGAGAGAAACGAGGTTATATAAGGGATCTCATCAACGATAGCCGAGACACCTCCATTCTTTGACCCCTTTCTCAAGGCTTCAGCATATTCCGTTTTATTCGTGTAGGCATTTAACCTATTAACATTGAAGCCTCGTTTTTTCAAGACAGATTGTACAAGTGATCCAGATTGGTATCCAATATAATCACCATTTGACAGGAGCTGCTCAAGATCTGTCACTGAGGGCCGGAGCCTTTTTGCAGTCAGAATGGATGATAAGCTAGCTGTGTAGCTCTGTACTATAACCAGCACAACAAAGCACCATATCACCACAACAATTTTTGACAGGGGGCTTCTAATAATTTGACCTGTGCAGATATTACGATAATCAATAGATTAGAGTATTCCAGACATAATGGATCAAGTATTGTGAGCAAGTTTGAGCCTGCTAACCATGAGAAAATGTCAAAGTCGAGAAAGAAAAGTAGAGAGCAGTGCTGCACTGTCTCAAACTCGATCCTTGGTACTCCGGGTTTCTGGGAAACTCGATCGTCCACACAACAAGTCCAGTGAAGAAGAATCCCCCCACAAGTGCTAACCAAAGTTGTGTAGTTAATGGCTTTAGGAACACCCATTCAATTGCTGGCTTGGAGTCATTCTCGGTGAGCACAAGCAGTGACACGCCTGACTCGGTGTATGGCATCGTGAAGTCCACGTCAACAGCTCGCTCTGCGGTTATAGTTATGTCACCCACTACTGCATCGTAGATCTGGTTGTAAGAACCAACAAAGTACAATGTGAGTTATGTGATTCTCACGAAATGCAGAAATGGCATGCAAGTGAAAGGAGCAAGGCTCACCCCCGAACACACGTTGCGTACTAGTTCATCATAAGAACCATCAACGACAACGAACTCATAACGAAGAACATGTGGTAGTTTCTTCGCAGCAGCCTCAAAGATATCAATGCAATAGCCACTGACATTATGAGAAGTTGCATTCACAAAAGCTTTAAACCCCGGTTTTCCAGGCACAGCAATCCTTAGTTTATTCACATAGCCCCTGGTCAAAGCTCCTGTGTCTCTTCCCGATAGTATTCTGTTGTTCATTCTCCCGATTTCTGGATTAACACAAATTTTAGTACCGTATCCGACTGCCAAGACAATGTTCTCAAGTTGTATGGGAAAAAGGAGAGCTCCATAGCACAACAATAAAATTAATTGAATATGACTAACGCATGAGAGTGTTTAAGGTAACCAGGATATAGCTTTGCACTTCTTCACGCACTTAAGAGGAAAACCACATGTTTTTAAGTGACCTACAAGTTTAACTTGGTTCTCATGTTTGGATACGTAGTTCGATCTTACATCCTTTCCTCCTATTACTATACGTGCTACTACACATGCAAAACACAAGCCTGTTACTTAGTGGTACAGACCGAAAAAAGGCTTAATATCAAAGTGGCACAAAATGGGCAATGCAACTCACTGTAAAATGAATGTGGACCACAGATAGTATGTACTACTTTCCACCTCGACGATCTGAAATGGTCGATATTGTCCATCTAACAAGGGTATTATATGAGAAACTTTTGTAATGGCAGAACAAAAAAAGGGGGGAACATGCTTTTTATCTGAAAATAGACCTAAACTACAGTCAACCGAGCTAAAATCAGAGGCATGTTCTACTAGGTTTCATCAAATCTTAGATATGCAAAACAACTTATGCTTAAATGTGTGGGATTAAACAGTTACCTTTCTCAATCAGTTTGTACTACAATATTCACATCGATCCCCTTGTCTAGCAGAGTAACAGTTATTTTTCATGATGAAGGCAGTGGACAAGGCCTCGGCATTGGCAACAACGAACCTCCTCGGCCTTATTTGGAGTCTCATTAGGTTGGAGTTCCTCACCTGGGTTGAGGAGGTAGCCTGTCGCAGGTGCGGCGAGGGTCCTGCACCGCATCTACCTGGAAGAAGGTAGTCCATCTTCTGCCCCATTGGCAACAGAGATACCCGCCACCGTACGACTTCCGCAGACGGTGGGTGGGTGTT